>NC_091205.1:930994-1030994 GCF_040958095.1 Procambarus clarkii | reverse complement strand
TATATATATATATATATATATTTATATATATATATATATATATATATATATATATATATATATATATATATATATATATATATATATATATATATATATATATATATGTCGTACCTAATAGCCAGAACGCACTTCTCAGCCTACTATTCAAGGCCCGATTTGCCTAATAAGCCAAGTTTTCATGAATTAATGTTTTTTCGTCTACCTAACCTACCTAACCTAACCTAACCTAGCTTTTTTTGGCTACCTAACCTAACCT
This sequence comes from Procambarus clarkii, assembly GCF_040958095.1. Classification (NCBI taxonomy): domain Eukaryota; kingdom Metazoa; phylum Arthropoda; class Malacostraca; order Decapoda; family Cambaridae; genus Procambarus; species Procambarus clarkii. The sequence continues at coordinate 1,030,735 of NC_091205.1, read as the reverse complement.
TACCTATAAATATAGGTTAGGTTAGGTTAGGTAGGGTTGGTTAGGTTCGGTCATATATCTACGTTAATTTTAACTCCAATAACAAAAAATTGACCTCATACATAGAGAAAAGGGTTGCTTTATCATTTCATAAGAAAAAAATTATAGTAAATATATTAATTCAGGAAAACTTGGCTTATTAGGCAAATCGGGCCTTAAATAGTAGGCTGAGAAGTGTGTTCTGGCTACTAGGTACGACATATATATATATATATATATATATATATATATATATATATATATATATATATATATATATGTCGTACCTAATAGCCAGAACGCACTTCTCAGCCTACTATGCAAGGCCCGATTTGCCTAATAAGGCAAGTTTTCCTGAATTAATATATTTTCTCTAATTTTTTTCTTATGAAGTGATAAAGCTACCCATTTCATTATGTATGATGTCAATTTTTTTTTATTGGAGTTAAAATTAACGTAGATATATGATCGAACCTAACCAACCCTACCTAACATAACCTAACCTATCTCTATCCGTTAGGTTAGGTTAGGTACCAGAAAAAGTTAGGTTAGGTTAGGTTAGGTAGGTTAGGTAGTCGAAAAATCATTAATTCATGAAAACTTGGCTTATTAGGCAAATTGGGCCATGCAAAGTTGGCTGAGAAGTGCGTTCTGGCTATTAGGTACGACATATATATATATATATATATATATATATATATATATATATATATATATATATATATATATATATATATATATATATATATATACATATATATATATATATATATATACATATATATATATATATATATATATATATATATATATATATATACATATATATATATATATATATATATATATATATATATACATATATATATATATACATATATATATATATATATATATATATATATATATATATATATATATATATATATATATATATATATATATATATATATATTAGTTACGAATGTTCGGGCAAGAAATTAACTGTGTGGTGTGTGTGTTCAGCAGGTACACTGGTGGCGGTGACAGCTGTCAGAGGGTCCACAGCCAAACTTCCCTGCAACATTAACTCCATCAACCCCGAGGACCCGGTGCTCCTGGTCCTATGGTACAAGAACGCTTCCGTCACCCCCGTCTACAGGTACTGTCTTTTCTAATTAGGTACTGTCTATCTTTTGGAGGTGCAGTTCCTGTCTCCTGCCCTATCTAGTTAGAGGGATTGCAGGTAAATGTAGCTTTCCTCTCCGTCTGTATATTGATTTGTGCAAGACGGCTGCTACTTGTATAACTTGTGTATGTGCAATCCTCTCCTGCTTTCGTTGCAACCAGGAGCATTGTCACTACTGTAGTATGAGCACCAGAGTATTCACGTTACGTGGAACTGTTCTGTAGGAAGCTGGTGGGAATAAATGTCGAGTTACCATAACACTGTGTTAACTATAGGCAAGCTGAACTCTACTTCAATAAGCATGATTCAACCCCAGGGAAATCTACAACATTGGAACAATACGGAATACCGTAGGATTTTGGTTGAGTCATTTACCTGATGAAAGGATTTCGTTGACTAGATATGTGACATCAATATTGACATCGGTGTTACTATTATGACCGTATTTCAGAAAGAAAAGTATTATAGGAAGTATCGAGGTGCAAATATATATGTGTATATATATATGTGAATATATATATATATATATATATATATATATATATATATATATATATATATATATATATATATATATATATATATATATATATATATATATATATATATATATATACGATGTTCTGTTTACTTAATTTGTTTTACTGCTTATTCATTCTACTTGGAACTTTTTGTTCCTAGTAACTGAATCTTAAACAACAACAACAACAACAAACAGATAGCTGCCTCATTAGACGTTGAGATGTAAGTCTGGTCCTCATCACACACTCAGACCTTGACAAAACACTCAGGAGAGTGTGAAAGACTTGGTGTAAATTCCTTTCATAAATTTCACAAATACACAAGTGTGGGTTTTATCCTGTGTTATTATGTCTGAGAGAAGACGTTACCAATTTCATGTTTTATTTAATAATAATAGCCAGTGAAATGCGGAAAATTATATGAATAACAGAAGTTTCTTAAATTTGTTTAGTCAGAAACGTCAGATGAGGTAAAACGCATTCACTGAGTAAATGTATCAAGGTAAATACGTCAAAAGACGTAAACCATTATGTAATGGTTAATGATGTTTCAGCCTATTACTATAACACAGTATTTACCAAGTTGTACTCACCTAGGTGTGCGTGCGGTGGTTGTGTTTCGGCTCTTTGGTCTCGTCTCACAGCTGTCAGTCAACCTGTGTCCAGATACAGTGGGGGACATCGAAGTCAATACCTGAACTACTTCCCAATACATCAATCAACACCTCACGACAAGAACATTTTTATTGGATTAGATGTTCTTTACCTGGGAAGCTGATGTGTGTTTAAGAGAAAGTTAATCGGCTGTCACTTTACTATAGAAAATGACCCTTAGGGAGCTTCTTCTTACGCTCGTTTGCGAGGCTCTGAGTGTTGAACCATCAGTTTGCAAGGCTCTGAGTGTTGAACCATCAGTTTGCGAGGCTCCGAGTGTTGAACCATCAGTTTGCGAGGCTCCGAGTGTTGAACCATCAGTTTGCGAGGCTCCGAGTGTTGAACCATCAGTTTGCGAGGCTCCGAGTGTTGAACCATCAGTTTGCGAGGCTCCGATTGTTGAACCATCAGTTTGCGAGGCTCCGATTGTTGAACCATCAGTTTGCGAGGCTCCGAGTGTTGAACCATCAGTTTGCGAGGCTCCGAGTGTTGAACCATCAGTTTGCGAGGCTCTGAGTGTTGAACCATCAGTTTGCGAGGCTCTGAGTGTTGAACCATCAGTTTGCGAGGCTCTGAGTGTTGAACCATCAGTTTGCGAGGCTCTGAGTGTTGAACCATCAGTTTGCGAGGCTCTGAGTGTTGAACCATCAGTTTGCGAGGCTCTGAGTGTTGAACCATCAGTTTGCGAGGCTCTGAGTGTTGAACCATCAGTTTGCGAGGCTCTGAGTGTTGAACCATCAGTTTGCGAGGCTCTGAGTGTTGAACCATCAGTTTGCGAGGCTCTGAGTGTTGAACCATCAGTTTGCGAGGCTCTGAGTGTTGAACCATCAGTTTGCGAGGCTCTGAGTGTTGAACCATCAGTTTGCGAGGCTCTGAGTGTTGAACCATCAGTTTGCGAGGCTCTGAGTGTTGAACTATCAGTTTGCGAGGCTCTGAGTGTTGAACCATCAGTTTGCGAGGCTCTGAGTGTTGAACCATCAGTTTGCGAGGCTCTGAGTGTTGAACCATCAGTTTGCGAGGCTCTGAGTGTTGAACCATCAGTTTGCGAGGCTCTGAGTGTTGAACCATCAGTTTGCGAGGCTCTGAGTGTTGAACCATCAGTTTGCGAGGCTCTGAGTGTTGAACCATCAGTCTGCGAGGCTCTGAGTGTTGAACCATCAGTCTGCGAGGCTCTGAGTGTTGAACCATCAGTCTGCGAGGCTCTGAGTGTTGAACCATCAGTCTGCGAGGCTCTGAGTGTTGAACCATCAGTCTGCGAGGCTCTGAGTGTTGAACCATCAGTTTGCAAGGCTCTGAGTGTTGAACCATCAGTTTGCGAGGCTCTGAGTGTTGAACCATCAGTTTGCGAGGCTCTGAGTGTTGAACCATCAGTTTGCGAGGCTCTGAGTGTTGAACCATCAGTTTGCGAGGCTCTGAGTGTTGAACCATCAGTTTGCGAGGCTCTGAGTGTTGAACCATCAGTTTGCGAGGCTCTGAGTGTTGAACCATCAGTTTGCGAGGCTCTGAGTGTTGAACCATCAGTCTGCGAGGCTCTGAGTGTTGAACCATCAGTCTGCGAGGCTCTGATTGTTGAACCATCAGTTTGCGAGGCTCTGAGTGTTGAACCATCAGTCTGCGAGGCTCTGAGTGTTGAACCATCAGTTTGCGAGGCTCTGAGTGTTGAACCATCAGTTTGCGAGGCTCTGAGTGTTGAACCATCAGTTTGCGAGGCTCTGAGTGTTGAACCATCAGTTTGCGAGGCTCTGAGTGTTGAACCATCAGTTTGCGAGGCTCTGAGTGTTGAACCATCAGTTTGCGAGGCTCTGAGTGTTGAACCATCAGTTTGCGAGGCTCTGAGTGTTGAACCATCAGTCTGCGAGGCTCTGAGTGTTGAACCATCAGTCTGCGAGGCTCTGAGTGTTGAACCATCAGTCTGCGAGGCTCTGGGTGTTGAACCATCAGTTTGCGAGGCTCTGGGTGTTGAACCATCAGTTTGCGAGGCTCTGGGTGTTGAACCATCAGTTTGCGAGGCTCTGAGTGTTGAACCATCAGTTTGCGAGGCTCTGAGTGTTGAACCATCAGTTTGCGAGGCTCTGAGTGTTGAACCATCAGTTTGCGAGGCTCTGAGTGTTGAACCATCAGTCTGCGAGGATCCGAGTGTTGAACCATCAGTTGGCGAGGCTCTGAGTGTTGAACCATTAGTTTGCGAGGCTCCGAGTGTTGAACCATCAATTTGCGAGGCTCTGAGTGTTGAACCATTAGTTTGCAAGGCTCTGAGTGTTGAACCATTAGTTTGCAAGGCTCTGAGTGTTGAACCATCAGTTTGCGAGGCTCTATTTTATTTTATTTATTTTTTTTTCTACCACAGACGTGCCCACACATTTACAATGCTAACCAGCATATATACATTTTCTTCTGTCCTCCATGGACAGGGTTAGAGATGTGTTAAACATATAGTTCAAGGGTTAATTGAACACTCAACAACAGAAGGTGATTCGGTGCTTTTAAAATGCTAAGCTAACCTACATACGTAAATACATAGATACACAGATATACGTATGCCTTACATAAAGTGTTAGATGTGTCTTTTACATAGTGTCATTAATGTACATTCACAAAGGTGAAATGCGAGGCTCTGAGTGTTGAACCATCAGTTTAGGATCTGTTAATGAATACGATGAGTCATTTTAACGTGGCTTAAGGATGACCAAACTCAGACGATGGAGAAGCTACGAAGTTATGGTCCCTCCTGGACCATTATCATGTCGTCCTGGACCATTATCATGTCGTCCTGGACCATTATCATGTCGTCCTGAACCTTTATCATGTCGTCCTGGACCATTATCATGTCGTCCTGGACCATTATCAAGTCCTGGACCATTATCATGTTGTCCTGTACCATTATCATGTCGTCCTGGACCAGTATCATGTCGTCCTGGACCATTAGCATGCCATCTTGGATCATTATCATGCAGTTCTGGACCATTAGCATGTCGTCCTGGACCTTTATCATGTCGTCCTGGACCATTATCATGTCGCCCTGGACCATTATTATGTCGTCCTGGACCATTAGCATGCCATCCTGGATCATTATCATGTCGTCCTGGACCATTATCATGTTGCCCTGGACCATTATCATGTCGTCATTGACCATTATCAAGTCCTGGACCATTATCATGTCATCCTGGACCATTATCATGTCCTGGACCATTATCATGCTGTCCTGGACCATTATCATGTCGTCCTGGACCTTTATCATGTCGTCCTGGACGATTAGCATGTCCTGGACCATTATCATGTCGTCCTGGACCATTATCATGTCGTCCTGGACCATTATCAAGTCCTGGACCATTATCATGTCGTCCTGGACCATTATCATGTCCTCCTGGATCATTATCAAGTCCTGGACCATTATCATGACGTCCTGGACCATTATCATGTCGTCCTGGGCCATTATCATGTCGTCTTGGACCATTATCATGTCGTCCTGGACCATTATCATGTCGTCTTGGACCATTATCATGTCTTCCTGGACTAATTATCATGTCGTCCTGGACCATTATCATCTGGTCCTGGACCATTATCATACCGTCCTGGACCATTATCATGTCGTCCTGGACCATTATCATGTCTTCCTGGACCATTAGCATGTCCTCCTGGACCATTATCATGTCCTCCTGGACCATTATCATGACGTCCTGGACCATTATCATACCGTCCTGGACCATTATCATGTCGTCCTGGACCATTATCATGTCTTCCTGGACCATTAGCATGTCCTCCTGGACCATTAGCATGTCCTCCTAGACCATTATCAGGTCGTCCTATACCATTATCATGCCGTCCTGGACCATTATCATGTCGTCCTGGACCATTAGCCCGTCGTCCTGGACCATTATCATGTCATCCTGGACCATTATCATATCGTCCTGGACCATTTTCATATCGTCCTGAACCATTATCAAGTCCTGGACCATTATCATGTCGTCCTGTACCATTATCAAGTCCTGGACCATTATCATGTCGTCCTGGACCATTATCATGTCGTCCTGGACCATTAGCTCGTCGTCCTGGGCCATTATCATGTTGTCCTGGACTATTATCATGTCGTCCTGGACCATTATCTTGTAGTCCTGGACCATTATCATGTCGTCCTGGACCATTATCTTGTAGTCCTGGACCATTATCATGTCGTCCTGGACCATTATCATGTCGTCCTGGATCATTATCATGTCGTCCTGGACCATTATCATGTCTTCCTGGACCAATTTCATGTCTTCCTGGACCATTATCATGCTGTCCTGGACCATTATCATGCCGTCCTGGACCATTATCATGTCTTCCTGGAACATTATCATGTGGTCCTTGATCATTATCATGTCGTCCTGGACCATTATCATGTCGTCCTGGACCATTATCATGTCGTCCTGGACCATTATCATGTCTTCCTGGAACATTATCATGTCGTCCTTGATCATTATCATGTCGTCCTGGACCATTATCATGTCGTCTTGGACCATTATCATGTCGTCCTGGACCATTATTATGTCTTCCTGGACCATTATCATGTCGTCCTTGACCATTATCATGTCGACCTGGACCATTATCATGTCTTCCTGGAACATTAGCATGTTGTCCTGGACCATTATCATGCCGTCCTGGACCATTGTCATGTCGTCCTGGACCATTATTATGTCTTCCTGGACCATTATCATGTCGTCCTTGACCATTATCATGTCGTCCTGGACCATTATCATGTCGTCCTTGACCATTATCATGTCGTCCTGGACCATTATCATGTCGTCCTGGACCATTATCATGTCTTCCTGGACCATTATCATGTCGTCCTTGATCATTATCATGTCGTCCTGGACCATTATCATGTCTTCCTGGACCATTATCATGTCGACCTGGACCATTATCATGTCATCCTGGACCATTAGCATGTCTTCATGGACCATTATCAAGCCGTCCTGGACCATTATCATGCCGTCCTGGATCATTAGCATGTCGTCCTTTACCATTATCATGTCGTCCTGGACCATTATCATGTCTTCCTGGAACATTAGCATGTTGTCCTGGACCATTATCATGCCGTCCTGGACCATTATCATGTCGTCCTGGACCATTATTATGTCTACCTGGACCATTATCATGTCGTCCTTGACTATTATCATGTCGTCCTGGAGCATTATCATGTCGTCCTTGACCATTATCATGTCGTCCTAGACCATTATCATGTCGTCCTGGACCATTATCATGTCTTCCTGGACCATTATCATGTCGTCCTTGATCATTATCATGTCGTCCTGGACCATTATCATGTCTTCCTGGACCATTATCATGTCGTCCTGGACCATTATCATGTCGTCCTGGACCATTAGCATGTCTTCATGGACCATTATCAAGCCGTCCTGGACCATTATCATGCCGTCCTGGATCATTAGCATGTCGTCCTTTACCATTATCATGTCGTCCTGGACCATTATCATGTCGTCCTGGACCATTATCATGTCTTCCTGGACCTTTATCATGTCGTCCTTGATCATTATCATGTCGTCCTGGACCATTATCATGTCTTCCTGGACCATTATCATGTCGTCCTGGACCATTATCATGCCGTCCTGGACCATTAGCATGTCTTCATGGACCATTATCAAGCCGTCCTGGACCATTATCATGTCTTCCTGGACCATTACCATGCCGTCCTGGACCGTATCAACCTACCCTGGCTTTGTGCCCTGGAAAGACCACTCCAGACCGACAACCAGCGCATAGTATCGAATCCTCACACGGCTCCTATGGATATTATTATCATGATTATTATAAACGTCGTGCGTTGACTATGACTATCACTGTTAGTGGTGTTATTGTTAGCTCTGCTCTCAGGTTCTGTGGTGCAGACACCCGCCTGGAGGCAGCAATGGTCTCATTAACCTTCTTTTAATTACACTCCTTAATGGGTCCTCCGCATCTTGCTCTCCGAGTGCTAGTCTGGGGCTCAGGATGCTGCTGCTGGCAACTTTTATCAGCATCACTTTATATCCTTTGTTTGCTTCTTAGAACATTGAGAACTTAGGCTCATTTTGGAGTGGATTATACGTTCAGGGAGGTGGGGGGGGGGGCGGGGTGTGGAGAGGTGTTGTTTTGTGTTGCCAAATTAACACACGCACACAACACACACACACACACCTCTAGGGGTCTGGTAGCCTGGTGGATAGCGCGCAGGACTCGTAATTCTGTGGCGCGGGCTCCGTTCCCCGACCAGGCAGAAACAAATGGGCAAAGTTTCTTTCACCCTGAATGCCCCTGTTACCTAGCAGTAAATAGGTACCTGGGAGAGAGTGATTTGTCACGGGCTGCTTCCTGGTGTGTATGTACTCACCTATTTGTACTCCCCTATTTGTGCTTCCAGGATCAAGCATTGACTCTTGGATCCCGCCTTTCCAGCAATCGGTTGTTTACAGCAATGACTCCTGTCCCATTTCCCTATCATACCTAGTTTTAAAGGTATGAATAGTATTTGCTTCCACAACCTGTTCCCCAAGTGCATTCCATTTTTCTACTACTCTCACGCTAAAAGAAAACTTCCTAACATCTCTGTGACTCATCTGAGTTTCCAGTTTCCACCCATGTCCCCTCGTTCTGTTATTATTACGTGTGAACATTTCATCTATTTCCACTTTGTCAATTCCTCTGAGTATTTATATGTCCCTATCATATCTCCTCTCTCCCTTCTTTTCTCTAGTGTCGTAAGGTTCAGTTCCTGCAGTCGCTCTTCATATCCCATCCCTCGTAACTCTGGGACAAGCCTCGTCGCAAACCTCTGGACCTTCTCCAGTTTCTTTATGTGTTTCTTCAGGTGGGGGCTCCATGATGGCGCGGCATACTCTAAGACGGGTCTCACGTAGGCAGTGTAAAGCGCCCTAAAAGCCTCCTCATTTAGGTTTCTGAATGAAGTTCTAATTTTCGCCAGTGTAGAGTACGCTGCTGTCGTTATCCTATTTATATGTGCCTCAGGAGTTAGATTAGGTGTCACATCCACTCCCAAGTCTCTTTCTCGAATCGTTACAGGTAGGTTGTTCCTCTTCATTATGTACTGTCCCTTTGGTCTCCTATCACCTGATCCCATTTCCATAACTTTACATTTACTGGTGTTAAACTCCAGTAGCCATTTCCCTGACCATCTCTGCAACCTGTTTAAGTCCTCTTGGAGGATCCTACAATCCTCGTCTGTCACAACTCTTCTCATTAATTTTGCGTCATCCGCAAACATTGACATGTATGATTCCACTCCTGTAAACACATCATTTACGTAAATTAGAAAGAGGATTGGTCCCAGCACCGATCCTTGAGGTACTCCACTTGTTACTGTTCGCCAGTCCGACTTCTCGCCCCTTACCATTACCCTCTGGCTCCTTCCTGTTAGGTAGTTCTTCACCCATACTAGGGCCTTTCCGCTTACTCCTGCCTGCCTCTCAAGTTTGTATAGCAGTCTCATGTGCGGTACTGTATCAAAGGCCTTTTGGCAGTCAAGAAATATGCAGTCTGCCCAGCCTTCTCTGTCCTGCCTTATCCTTGTTACTTTATCATAGAATTCTAAAAGGTTTGTTAGGCATGGTTTCCCTGTCCAGAACCCATGTTGGTGCTTGTTTACAAACCCAATGCTCTCCAGGTGCTCAACAAGTCTTAGCCTAATTATTCTTTCAAGTATTTTGCAGGGGATGCTTGTCAGTGATACGGGTCTGTAGTTAAGTGCCTCCTCCCTATCACCTTTCTTGAAAATCGGTACGACATTTGCTTCCTTCCAGCAACTGGGCAATTCTCCCGACATAAGTGACTCATTAAAGATCATTGCCAGAGGCACGCTGAGAGCCTGCGCTGCCTCTTTAAGTATCCACGGTGATACTTTGTCTGGTCCAACAGCTTTATTTGCATCCAGTGTTGTCAACTGTTTCATTATCTCCTCTGCTGTCACCTCTATATCTGATAGTCTTTATCTAGGGTAATCGCTTCTAACAATGGGAGCTGCTCAGGCTCGGTTGTGAACACTCCATGGAACTTTGCATTCAGTACCTCGCAGATTTCCTTGTCGCTTTCTGTATATGCCCCTTCTGTTTTCCTCAGTCTTGTCACTTGGTCATTTACCGATATCTTCCTTCTTATATGGATATGTAGTAGTTTAGGTTGCTTTTTCGCTTTGACTGCAATATCATTCTCATAATTTCTTTCCGACACTCGTCTTATGTTAATGTAATCATTCCTAGCTCTGTTACATCTAATCCTGTTGTCCTCTGTCCTTTGTCTTCTGTACTTCCTCCACTCCCTCCTGCTTCTCACCTTTGCTTCCTGACACTGTCTATTAAACCATGGGTTATTATATTCCCTCCTGCTTTTTTCCTATATTGTTGGAATAAATCTCTCTTCAGCCTCCTTACATTTCAATATGACTTGGTTCATCATACCTTGCACTGTTTTTCCTCACACACTGTTTTTCCACACACACACACTGTTGTGTGTGTGTGTGTGTGTGTGTGTGTGAGTGTGTGTGTGTGTGTGTGTGTGTGTGTGTGTGTGTGTGTGTGTGTGTGTGTGTGTGACGTGGAGAAAAAATAGTAGTAGTAGTAGTAGTAGTTAGAAACAGCTAATTGACAGATGAGAGGCGGGCCGAAAGAGCAAAGCTCGACCCCCGCAAATACAACTTGGTGAATACAACATACAAAAGGCTGTAACATAAGTTGGAGCAACAGGCAGGAGTAAAAGGTAAGGTGCCCCAGTGGATAAGGGAGTATCTAAGCAATAGGAAACAGCGAGTAACTGTGAGGGGGAAGACATCAGAGTCGCGAGATGTCACCAGCGGGGTTCCACAGGATTCTGTACTCGGACCCATCCTGTTTCTAGTATATGTAAACGACCTTCCAGAGGGTATAGACTCTTTCCTCTCAATGTTTGCTGATGATGCAAAAATTATGAGAAGAATCTAAACAGATGAAGATAGACAGAGACTACAGCACGACCTGGACAAACTGGAGGAATGGTCTAGAAAATGGCTGCTAAAGTTCAACTCAGGAAAGTGTAAAGTAATGAAATTAGGCGAAGGGAGCAGAAGAATGAACACAAAGTACCCTCTGGGAGGTGAAATCCTGCAAGAGTCAAATAGAGAGAAAGATCTGGGGGTTGATATCACACCGAACCTGTCCCTAGAGGCCCACATCAAAATGATATCATCAGCGGCATATGCTAGACTGGCCAATATAAGAACTGCTTTTAGAAACTTGTGTAAGGAATCGTTCAGGACCCTGTATACCACTTATGTAAGACCAATCCTGGAGTATGCAGCTCCAGCCTGGAGTCCATACCTAGTTAAACACAAGACAAAGTTAGAGAAGATTCAGAGATATGCCACCAGACTGGTCCCGGAACTGAGAGGAAAGAGCTACTAGGAAAGGCTAAGCGAACTCAACCTCACAACCCTGGAAAACAGAAGAGTAGGGGGAGACATGATAACCACCTACAAAATTCTCAGAGGAACTGACAGGGTGGACGAAGACAAACTCTTCAGCACGGGTGGAACACGAACAAGGGGACACAGGAGGAAACTTAATATCCAGATATTAGAAGGAATCTTTTCAGTGTCAGTGTAGTAAGTAAATGGAATGCATTAGGCAGTGATGATGTGGAGGCTGACTCCATACACAGTTTCATGTGTAGATATGATAGAGCTCAACCCCCGCAAGCACAATTAGGTGAGTACAATTAGGTGAGTACACACACACACACACACACAAACACACACACACACACACACAAACACACACACACACACACACGGACCATCGATAATCCGGAAGATAAATTAGTGAAGATTTTATTGTGTAATCCTTTGAGTACAAGGATTTGAGGCCATGGTAAGAAGCGATGGTAAGAGAAGTGGAGAATGAGAATATTGTGAATTTATGCAACCATGGGAGCAGGAAAGGCACAACCATGGGAGCAGGTGAGGCACAACCATGGGAACGGGTGAGGCACAACCATGGGAGCAGGAGAGGCCCAACCATGGGAGCAGGAGAGGCACAGCCATGGGAGCAGGAGAGGCACAACCATGGGAGCAGGATAGACACAACCATGGGAGCAGGTGAGGCATAACCATGGGAGCAGGAGAGGCACAACCATGGGAGCAGGAGAGGCACAACAATGGGAGCAGGATAGACACAACCATGGGAGCAGGAGAGGCACAACCATGGGAGCAGGATAGACACAACCATGGGAGCAGGTGAGGCACAACCGTGGGAGCAGGATAGACACAACCATGGGAGCAGGTGAGGCACAACCATGGGAGCAGTAGAGCCACAGCCATGAGAGCAGGAGAGGCACAAAAGGATACCATTGATTACCATAGAATAGTGTTTAATCAAAGGGGATGCACAGAAAAGAGGTCTCGACCAATTCAAATAAAATTATGAGTTTCTATTCCCCCACTTTTTTCTTTTGGTACATAGAAAGTTCATATTAAGCTCTTTGAATATATATATATATATATATATATATATATATATATATATATATATATATATATATATATATATATATATATATATATATATATATATATATATATGAATATCTTGAGCGAGTTTTAGAACGTGCTGATATAGTGATAAGAATTATAAACATGAACACAGCAAATTACGAGAAGAGGGAGCAACAGAACTATAACATAGGTGCAGGAGAACATCACAAGATGGTTCCCACCTCACTACGTGGGGGAAATGTTTTCTGTCCCCAGCTCTCGCCACCACCCTCCTCTCTCCCACTAACTTACCCTATAGCAAATATCGCCTCCCTCCCACACTAAAACTGCAAAACACCTCAACTATAAACATTAACCCTCCGGAATAAAACCCCCTCAACCTAGTGTGCTTCAACACCCACTCCCCATCATCGTCTCGTCAATACCCCACCACCTAGTGTGACTGGCAGAGTGCACTCCTGGTATTGAACGCACATAGTAGTGACACCCAGAAAATAGTCAGTGATATTCGAATGAATGTTTTAGCTGCTAAAGAAAACAGATTTGAAATTAAATTCCTATGGATACCATCACATGTTGGCATCTCAAGGAATGACACTAATGATATGCTTGCAAAGACAGCTTGTTGAAAACCAGTGGTAGAAATTGATATGGGGGTTTTATTAGCAGTGACTAAGAGAATACTTAAACAAGTATCTAATGAAGATCTCAACGACCTAACAAATTCACAAAGACCTGAAAGTTGCAGCATTAAATATTATTATATCGTGAGGAGACATTCACATATGGGACTAATAGAACAAGAACTCGGCAATGTGATGTTATAGTGGCCAGAATACGCCTGAGATATAGACGTATCTGGCAGCTTTCACAAAACCCAAATGTCGAGTACACAATGTGTCAACTTTGTGAAAGAGAAAACATGCACTCTCTTGAACATTATATTGTAGAATGTCCAATATTGACTGACTTTCGCCCTCCTGGGCTAAGGTATGCTGAACTCTGTAGTTACTATATGAGTACTGGAACACTTGATGATATATTGGACTTGTACCCAAGATTGACCATGTAATGTATCAATTATACAATGTATGTATGTGATGTAACTATATAACCTGAACTTGTAAGAGCACCTTAATCACCTTCAGTGATTAAGTGCTTTAATTGCACACTAGTTTCTCTATCAGCTATCTAACCGTCAGAGTAAAAGAGACAAATGTATGTGAATGCATGTGTGTGTGTGTGTGTATATGTATGTATATATGTATGTGAACGTATGTTTTTTTTAGATATATACAAGAGTTGTTACATTCTTGTACAGGTACTAGTACGCGTAGCGTTTCGGGGAGGTCCCTGGAATACGATCCCCGCCGCGAAGAATCGTTTTTTCATCCAAGTACACATTTTACTGTTGAGTTAAACAGACGCTACAGTTAAGGATTTGCGCCCACTAAATCCTCCCCGGATAGGATACGAACCCATGACATGACAAAGCGCTCGCGGAACGCCAAGTGAGTGTCTTACCACTACACCACGGAGACTGGTATGTGTGTGTGTATGTATATGTATGTGCATAGTGTATATATGGAAGTTGATCAGAATAACATTTCACCTTTGTAGATGCACATTAATGCCACTATGTAAAAGACACATCGAACACTTTATGTAGGGCATACGTAAATCTGTGTAAATATGTATTTACGTATGTAGGTTAGCTTAGCATTTTAAAAGCACCGAATCACCTTTTGTGATTGATTGTTCAATAAACGCCTGAACTTTATGTTTAACATGTCTCTAACTCTGTCCATGGAGGACAGAAGAAAATGTATATATGCTGGTTAGCATTGTAAATGTGTGACCACGTCTGTGGTAGATAATAATAATAATAATAATAAAGCTTAGTGTGCATCAACACCCACTCCTCATCATCGTCTCGTCAATTCCCCTCCACCTAGTGTGCTTCACAACCCACTCCCCATCTTCGTCTCATCAGTACAGTGTTCTCCACTCCTACACCAGGGCTCGCTGTAAGACCAGCCCACCTGAGAGTCTGCTTATTCTACAACTTCCCTCACTGCCTTCTCACACAACTGGAGGACCTCCCATCAGAGCCAATATAACCAATGACACTGGACAAAGAACCTTTAAGCCCGACACACAAATGAAGATGGTGTGATTAGCAAGACTGAGGGACTACAAGAACATATTCAACAGATGAGACCAGACATAGCAGCCATCATGGAAACGAAACTGACTAAAATAACAACGAATACCTTATTAAAAAACAGTTCAAATAACAAGGAGAAAAGGGGAGAAGGTGGAGTGGCATTGTTAATCAAATTACAATGATACCAAGACTAAGGAACAGAGAGAGAGTGTGTGTGGTAGAGGCAGTGATTTACAAGCCAGAGAACAGCACGAAACGTAAACAAAAGAATACAGAAACAAACAGAGCCAATAATGGAATATTTCAAAGGCTACAGAATTAGTGCATCATATGTTAGCAAAAATGCTAATCATGAATGATTACAATATTGCAAGAACAAATTAAAAAAGAATGGATCATCGATGACGAGAAGAGACAGGATAGAAAGAAGAGACAGGACAGAAAAAGCTTGTGGTGACAGTGGCGAGGAATTTTATCTCTCAACATGTTAGAAATAGGAAATGAGACCAAAGAAAGATAACCTCCCAGCAATACAAAACCTGATTTTTCACATAGAGTGAAGGATACACAGAAGACCTTGGAGTATATGGTATCAGTACCTTCAAGGTGGAGAGGGATAGAGAGTGAAGAAAGAAGACTAGCACTCGGGAAAGTGGACTCCAAACTTCACTGTATTCCTTTAGTGAATAGATCAGGACAAAAAGCCCAGAAATTGATTAACTCCAGAAATGTTGAACCTGGTTGTTGTTGTTGTTGTTAAAGATTCAGCAACTCGGAACAAAAGTTCCAAGTATCACGAGCTACGGTGAGCCCAAAGTGAACTTTTAGATGAACGCCATAACCAAAAATTTAATGCCTGCTTTAACTATGTACTAACATCAGGCCTTCAAAGACAACAACTAAAATAAAGAACCAATGATTAGACAGTAAGTGCATGTAAGTAAAATGAAAAACAAAGGGAGAGAGCAACGAGTTTGTTAGGTTAAAAAGAGAGATAAACAAATATGACAAAATTGCATAAAGGAAATACCAAAACATATGTACAACACATGTAGAAAACAACCCGATAATCTGACTCTAAGAACCAAGAGGGCTGGTGCATAGGGAATACAGTAGAAGTAAGAGAGGCATTAAATAAAAATATTACAAGAGCTATTTGAAAGAATAGGAACCCAGTGAAAGACTGAGCGAAATAGAGATGATGATAGAAGGATAAATACGAGAAGAATATATGACCAGAAGAAATCTCCCCAAGTGTAATGACAGAAAAAAAGCAATTGGGACCATTAGCAGTAACAACCACTTCACACTGCTCGTTTCCTCATCACAATAAACGAGCAAACTGCCAGATGAAGCGACCAATCGAGTCCCTAATTACAAGCAAGGGGAGAGACAGAGCCCCTAAACAGCAGATCAGCGTCTTTAACGATGTTGTTCCTTCAGGATACAGGAGAGACACTCATTAAGAAACAACTTGTGGAAATAATATAAAAATAGTGTTTGGTCTCAAAGCACCAACATGCAAATTGTTGATAGAATGGCGGTCATAAAACACGAGAGAGCAGAGTGTTTTCCACTTGATTGTCTGGAAAGCAATTAACACACTCCCACACAAAGGCCTCCCATGCAAAATGTCTGGTGTGGGAGAACCAGCTATCTGTTGCCGGGAAGAACCAGCTTCCTGTTGCTTGGGATAACCAGCTTCCTGTTTCGTGGGAGAACCAGCTTCCTGTTGCTTGGGATAACCAGCTTCCTGTTTCGTGGGAGAACCAGCTTCCTGTTGCTTGGGATAACCAGCTTCCTGTTTCGTGGGAGAACCAGCTTCCTGTTGCTTGGGAGAACCAGCGTCCTGTTTCATGGGGGAACCAGCTTACTGTTTTGTGGGATACCTGCTTGATGGGGTTTTGCGAGTTTTACTCCCCAAGCCCGGCCTGAGGCCAGGCTTGACAGGTGAGAGTTTGGGCCACCAAGCTGTTGCTTGGAGCGGCCCGCAGGCCCACATACCCACCTCAGCCCGATTGGTCCGACACGTTTTTTAGAAAACATTCTAGTTTTCTCTTGATGATGTCCATGGTTGTTCCGGCAACATTTCTGATAGTCGCTGGGAGGACGTTGAACAACCCCAGATGTTTATACAGTGTTCTCTGATTGTGCCTATGGCACCCTTGCTCTTCTCTGGCTCTATTCTGCATTTTCTTCCATATCGTTCACTCCAGTACGTTGTAATTTTACTGTGCAGATTTGGGACCTGGCCCTCCAGTATTTTCCATGTGTATATTATTTGATATCTCTCTTGTCTCCGTTCTCGTGAGTACATTTGGAGAGCTTTGAGACGATCCCAATAATTCAGGTGCTTTATCTCGTCTATGCGTGTCGTATATGTTGTCTGTATTCCCTCTATTTCAGCAATATCTCCTGCTCTGAAGGAGGAAGTGAGTACTGAGCAGTACTCGAGACGGGACAACACCAGTGACTTGAAGAGTACAACCATCGTCATGGGATCCCTGGACTTTAAGGTTCTCGTAATCCATCCTATCATGTTTCTGGCTGTCGCAATATTTGCTTGATTATGCTCCTTAAACGTTAGGTTGTCAGACATTATTATTCCCAAATCCTTGACATGCTGTTTTCCTACTATGGGCAGATTCGATTGTGTTATGTACCCTGTATTATGTTTAAGATCCTCATTTTTGCCGTCCCTGAGTTCATGGAATTTATCATTTAAATTCTTCAATTTATCATTCTTCGTGGGGAAAACCAGCTTCCTGTTTCGTGGGAGAAGCGACTTCCTTCGAGAACCAGCTTCCGGTTTCGTGGGAGAACCAACTGTGTGTAAACACTGTCTGACACACCTACCATCCGGCCGCTGCCTTCCAAGCTGTGAGACGCCACATAACATGATCAACATCATGCCATGGTATGATCAACATCCTGTCCTGGTATGATCAACTTCATGCCCTGGTTCGGTCAACATCATTCCCTGGTTTGGTCAACATCATTCCCTGGTTTGGTCAACATCATTCCCTGGTTTGGTCAACATCATGCCCTGGTTTGGTCAACATCATGCCCTGGTTTGGTCAACATCATGCCCTGGTTTGGTCAACACGAGGCCTCTGAATAATGAATACCAATATTCTAGTTATGAGTAACAAGGGGGGATGAAGATGACTCTTTTTACCGTGTACAGCTCCAGCTCATCACATGTACTCTACAGCTTAGATAACCAGTAAGCTTCCCTGTGTTCCCACCCGGACACACCACCATTTTCTTGCTGTATTAGGAAGCTTCATAAAGTGGATAACCTCCTAATATATACTATACCAACCGATGGTACCATTACCTGTCTGTACTCATAAGCTGTATGTCGCTCCTCTCAGATAAGCTCAGATGGAATGGTATTTGACCCTCTATTATGCCTCGAACAATAAGGCCTTGCACAATTTAACCCAAAGTAGCTGTGTCAAAAATGGACCGTGTAGCAGCTTCTCAGGATTTGACACAATTCAGAGAAAAAATGCAGTTGTGTTACCAAATTTTTGTTTTGTTTGTCGTTAATAAATAATATACAATATAATGATCATATTTACATAAATTTACAAGGGAAAATGGTACATTTATATATTGTTTATATATTTCTCAATAAACAAATTTTCATTATCATCACCGACCACGAACTGTAAACCCCATATGGAATACTGGATCCTCGCAAGAACTCTGCCAATATTCTGTCCACTGAGTAACCCTCCGGCCTTCCTATCCACACACAGTAACCCTCCTGCCTGCCTATCCACACACAGTAACCCCGCCGGCCTTCCTATCCGCACACAGTAACCCTCCTGCCTGCCTATTGTCACGGGGGGTGGGCCGGGGCTCTGCTAGCACTCAGCTGCTAGGGGCTCAAAATGCCGAATACTCAGCCCCTCCGACTCCCGGGATTCACCGGAGTCTTCATGGTCACACAGGAGAGGACCAACAATGCCCACCTCCACAGGTCTTTGCTTCCACGACAAAAGGGGTGCCACTGATTCACCCTGGAAGCCCTTCATTCAAACATGGGGAAACTACTGGTAACAGTTCCGGCCTAGACCCGTGGAGGAGTGAAGGAAGACTCTGGCTTACCTTATAACCATAACCTCCCTGAGTCTTGCCTGCCTGACAAAAAGGTTGCAGGAACTCCTTTCCCGCCTGTCTTCTCTATCTTCTTCTTAACAAGGTCGCCAGCTGGGTTATTATATCTGCACCCCAGCAATGCAGTTCAGTGGGTTTATTATATATTGTTTGTAGCCAGAAGATTGCTACTCCCATAGATCTGCTACTAGACTGTCGGCCCAGGGTACTCTCCCAGGAAGGTCTGTGTGGCTTTACCTCTCTCTAGCCACCACGTTACTAGTTGCCACCATTCAGATCGGATGGCTAAGGGTACACTTTTATCTAGGTCCGTGCTGTCTTTACCACTCTCCAGGCAATAAGAACTTCTATAGATAACGTAGTGTTCCCTAGGTGGTACTATGATAACCTTCGTGTATGCTCATAGAGAAATATTATAATGCAGGCACACTTAAACACAGTGATAAAATGTGTGAATTTAATGACGCAAATTACATGAACACACAT
Organism: Procambarus clarkii; assembly: GCF_040958095.1. Classification (NCBI taxonomy): domain Eukaryota; kingdom Metazoa; phylum Arthropoda; class Malacostraca; order Decapoda; family Cambaridae; genus Procambarus; species Procambarus clarkii. Next base: position 1,011,083 of record NC_091205.1, on the reverse strand, counting down.
ACAATCACAAGTAATACATGAATATGAAAATAAGGATAATAAGTCTGGAGATCGTCAGCCTCTTCTTCCACGACCTCCAACACTCCTTCAACTGAGCAGAAAGACAGGAGTCCCACACTCTCTCACAGGAAGGCCTCTTCACCACGTCGGCGCCTCTTCTTCACTGTCCTGCCATCCATACACACTGTCCCCTCTGACAGTCCTGGACACAAGCTGCCTTGCAGCCTATTCTACTACTAAAGTATTAACGTCCTATTGCCACATACATAAGTAAATATTGTGGCCTAACTAGCCTACTCACACAAGGGGTAATGGGAGGGAAAATGATCTATGTTACATTCCTGGCTCACGACGCCTCTCCCTCGATGGTATGAGGTTCCCACGCTTCCTGAGTCGATCCTTGACGATCCAGGAACGTTCCACAGGTCCTCAGGTGTCGTGGCGCCTTCGCGTCGTCGCCGTTCCAATCCCTGAGATTCAGCTGCCCCAATCCTGGTTCATCGATGGGCACTGAGCTAATCACTATTTTCCCACACTCGCCCCTTCCACAAGGCATTGCTCCTTGTCCTAGGAACGGTGTCGTTCTTCCAAAACCCTCGGTGGATGTGACCCGGTCACAGCTAGGCCTACGCGCCACACCTTTCCAGGCCCTCAACGTCCAGCGTCGCCGCCCAGCGTCGTCGCCGAATATTTTCCAAGTTTGGCACTCTTTTGCTCAATAAACTTGGTTCCTTTTTGCTTCCCAGAAGTGCGGGGTCTCCAATACATAAGATGGGCTGCGATAGCCAGCTCTAATCCACTAAGAAAGGCTTGTAGAGCCTCAAATCCTTGAGAGCTGACCGAGGTGCGTCCTCTTGCCTTCACGGTCAGGTCAACTCTGACGTTGGCGCCGCCCGGGGCACTCGGTGAAGTCACGGCGGGCCCTGATTGGTCGCCCGCGACCTAAGTCGGCCAATCCGCGATCGGCTAGTGTCCCTTCCAAAACGTCATATCTGCAGTAGGGGATACTCTTTCATTTTATATCAGGGCGCCAATTTCCCCTTACTTACAACTTATAATGTAACATTCTCCCTTAATCCCTTAACTGGCAGCTGGTCTGGTCGCCACATATATCAATAGACTCCCTGAACCTCAGAGAATCAGTAGGGAGAGCTGATATGACTCTTAAAGCAGGCAAACGAAAGAAATAGGAGAGGGCACCGTAACACTATCCACACACAGTAACCCTCCGGCCTGTCTATCCACACACAGAAACCCTCCTTCCTGCTTATCCACAAACAGTAACCCTCCTGCCTGCCTATCCACACACAGTAACCCTCCTGCCTTCCTATCCACACACAGTAACCCTCCGGCCTGCCTATCCACACACACACAGTAACCCTCCGGCCTGCCTATCCCCACACAGTAACCCTCCTGCCTGCCTATCCACACACAGTAACCCTCCGGCCTGCCTATCCACACACACAGTAACCCTTCGGCCTGCCTATCCACACACAGTCCCTCCTGCCTGCCTATCTACACACAGTAACCCTTCTGCCTTCCTATCCACACAAAAAATGTAATCAGAAAGTAGCATAATTATTTCATTTTCAATTCTCTTACATTTTATGTCAATATGAACTATTAAAAACCTCATTTAATCCACTCTAATGCTTGGTCCACATAAAGCTTTAAGAGTGTCTGTAATCCAGTTTCCAAGCACAACTTTCTGATTACAGAAGTAAAATATATACATATTATTCTCAATTTTAGTACTTTGAGAACAGCTATTGTTGTCGTAATGTCCAACATCAACAACCTATCATTAGTAGAAAGGGTCTCATGAATATAGCCATAAAATAGTTCACGTTGTTTTGGGGCAATAAATTTAACATGAAGGTTTGCCCATATTACTCGCCAGTTAAAGAGTGGATATGCCACCTCTACTCTAGGAACTATATGTGGGAGCAGAACATCATACACTTGTTTACTGTTTATTATTAAAAAAAATTCAACATTACAAAACCGCTGATAACATGAATTGGACAAAAATAAAAGTGACTTGAAATAAAAGCGAGGTCAATATACTCTGGCATATGTATCAGGTAGTTAACACATATAATGTCCTAAAACACACAAGATAGCCAATTACTTATAGTATACAATCAGTATCCCTATTCCAGTCTTTCTTACCATTACATAGTGTAGTCCGTAGATATGTGTGTATCTACCATACACACATATCTATAACTAGTTACATATTTAAATATATAATTATATTTAAATATATATATGTCGTACCTAGTAGCCAAAACGCACTTCTCGGCCTACTGTGCAAGGCCCGATTTCCCTAATAAGCCAAGTTTTCCTGAATTTATATATTTTCTCTAAATTTTTTCTTATGAAATGATAAAGCTACCCATTTTATTATGTATGAGGTCAATTTTTTTTATTGGAGTTAAAATTAACGTAGATATATGACCGAACCTAACCAACCCTACCTAACCTAACCTAATCTATCTTTATAGGTTAGGTTAGGTTAGGTAGCCAAAAAAGTTAGGTTAGGTTAGGTTAGGTAGGTTAGGTAGCCGAAAAACAATTAATTCATGAAAACTTGGCTTATTAGGCAAATTGGGCCTTGCATAATAGGCCGAGAAGTGCATTCTGGCTACTAGGTACGACATATATATATATATATATATATATATATATATATATATATATATATATATATATATATATATATATATATATATATATATATATATATATATATATATATATATATATATATATATATATATATATAACTGAAAACTCACACCCCAGAAGTGACTCGAACCCATACTCCCAGGAGCAACGCAACTGGTATGTACAAGACGCCTTAATCCAATTGACCATCACGACCGACATAATGAGGTGATAGCCGAGGCTATTTGAACCACCCCACCGCCGGCACTCGGATAGTAATCTTGGGCATAGCATTTTACCAAATCACCTCATTCTTTGGGGCACACGTGAGGAACACAAATGCGAACAAGCCTGAATGGTCCCCAGGACAATATGCAACTGAAAACTCACACCCCAGAAGTGACTCGAACCCATACTCCCAGGAGCAACGCAACTGGTATGTACAAGACGCCTTAATCCTCTTGACCATCACGACCGACATAATGAGGTGATAGCCGAGGCTATTTGAACCACCCCACCGCTGGCACTCGGATAGTAATCTTGGGCATAGCATTTTACCAAATCACCTCATTCTTTGGGGCACACGTGAGGAACACAAATGCGAACAAGCCTGAATATCACCTCATTATGTCCGGTCGTGATGGTCAAGTGGATTAAGGCGTCTTGTACATACCAGTTGCGTTGCTCCTGGGAGTATGGGTTCGAGTCACTTCTGGGGTGTGAGTTTTCAGTTGCATATTGTCCTGGGGACCATTCAGGCTTGTTCGCATTTGTGTTCCTCACGTGTGCCCCAAGGAATGAGGTGATTTGGTAAAATGCTATGCCCAAGATTACTATCCGAGTGCCGGCGGTGGGGTGGTTCAAATAGCCTCGGCTATCACCTCATTATGTCCGGTCGTGATGGTCAAGTGGATTAAGGCGTCTTGTACATACCAGTTGAGTTGCTCCTGGGAGTATGGGTTCGAGTCACTTCTGGGGTGTGAGTTTTCAGTTGCATATTGTCCTGGGGACCATTCAGGCTTGTTCGCATTTGTGTTCCTCACGTGTGCCCCAAAGAATGAGGTGATTTGGTAAAATGCTATGCCCAAGATTACTATCCGAGTGCCGGCGGTGGGGTGGTTCAAATAGCCTCGGCTATCACCTCATTATGTCCGGTCGTGATGGTCAAGTGGATTAAGGCGTCTTGTACATACCAGTTGCGTTGCTCCTGGGAGTATGGGTTTGAGTCACTTCTGGGGTGTGAGTTTTCAGTTGCATATTGTCCTGGGGACCATTCAGGCTTGTTCGCATTTGTGTTCCTCACGTGTGCCCCAAAGAATGAGGTGATTTGGTAAAATGCTATGCCCAAGATAACTATCCGAGTGCCGGCGGTGGGGTGGTTCAAATAGCCTCGGCTATCACCTCATTATGTCCGGTCGTGATGGTCAAGTGGATTTAGGCGTCTTGTACATACCAGTTGCGTTGCTCCTGGGAGTATGCGTTCGAGTCACTTCTGGGGTGTGAGTTTTCAGTTGCATATTGTCCTGGGGACCATTCAGGCTTGATCGCATTTGTGTTCCTCACGTGTGCCCCAAAGAATGAGGTGATTTGGTAAAATGCTATGCCCAAGATTACTATCCGAGTGCCGGCGGTGGGGTGGTTCAAATAGCCTCGGCTATCACCTCATTATGTCCGGTCGTGATGGTCAAGTGGATTAAGGCGTCTTGTACATACCAGTTGCGTTGCTCCTGGGAGTATGGGTTTGAGTCACTTCTGGGGTGTGAGTTTTCAGTTGCATATTGTCCTGGGGACCATTCAGGCTTGTTCGCATTTGTGTTCCTCACGTGTGCCCCAAAGAATGAGGTGATTTGGTAAAATGCTATGCCCAAGATTACTATCCGAGTGCCGGCGGTGGGGTGGTTCAAATAGCCTGGGCTATCACCTCATTATGTCCGGTCGTGATGGTCAAGTGGATTAAGGCATCTTGTACATACCAGTTGCGTTGCTCCTGGGAGTATGGGTTCGAGTCACTTCTGGGGTGTGAGTTTTCAGTTGCATATTGTCCTGGGGACCATTCAGGCTTGTTCGCATTTGTGTTCCTCACGTGTGCCCCAAAGAATGAGGTGATTTGGTAAAATGCTATGCCCAAGATTACTATCCGAGTGCCGGCGGTGGGGTGGTTCAAATAGCCTCGGCTATCACCTCATTATGTCCGGTCGTGATGGTCAAGTGGATTAAGGCGTCTTGTACATACCAGTTGCGTTGCTCCTGGGAGTATGGGTTCGAGTCACTTCTGGGGTGTGAGTTTTCAGTTGCATATTGTCCTGGGTACCATTCAGGCTTGTTGGCATATATATATATATATATATTTATTTATATATATATATATATATATATATATATATATATATATATATATATATATATATATATATATATATATATATATATATATATATATATATATATATATGTAGTTTGTTACCAAACTAGTAACGTTCAGATATAAGCAACACATCTAATCCATCGAGGCCGAAATTCATTATTACAGTACCATATTTTGTTTATTGAAACAAAGCAAATTTTGATGGTTTCATCTACTGTGTATAACATACGATGCAATAGACGAGGGAAGAGGTTGTAATGGGGGAAGGGGATGTAAGAACGATCTCTTCTTACAGTACATGTACGGTACAAAATATCTCCAACCCATAATCTGTATGAAAAAGAACATTTGTTTCTCTGTCCGTCTGTCTGTCCATGGTTGGAGGCCAGACACGTCGGGCTAGCCTCATCCATCTTTGCAGGGAGAATGGTCTGGGGTATGGGGCAGACATAGGTTGGTTGGGGCGCACGAACTGGAGAGGGAACAGGGAGTTAGGGCAACATTCTAGCCCCCCTCGGCAATTTTTGGCACTGCCCGCTAACTACACTTAGCTAAATAATTTGATAAGATTATTTAATCGTATAGAGCACCAAAGAATGTGGCGAGGTAATTGCTGCCTAACTCCTTCTCTTAGTTGTCTTCCAGGTCTGCTACCTTCCTTCAGGATCATTGGTGGACCATCAGACTACTGTTTGCTCGAAGTTGAGCAAGTACCGAGTACCCCCGAATAGAAAACGGATCACGTCACTTTTGCGAGCCGCTTTGAATTTTAGTGCATTTGTTTTTAAGATTTCAGGGATTTGTACGTCAAAATGCGATTAATATATTAATATATGTATTGGGAGCCGGTCAGCCGAGCGGACAGCACGCTGGACTTGTGATTCTGTGGTCCTGGATTCGATCCCAGGCGCCGGCGAGAAACAATGGGCAGAGTTTCTTTCACCCTATGCCCCTGTTACCTAGCAGTAAAATAGGTACCTTGGTGTTAGTCAGCTGTCACGGGCTGCTTCCTGGGGGTGGAGGCCTGGTCGAGGACCTGGCCGTGGGGACACTAAAAAGCCCCGAAATCATCTCAAGATAACCTCATGAGAAGAGCAATATAAAATATCTATACGCGAGGACGGAGATGTTGGTGAGGTGCCTGTGGAGGTGTTTACCTCAGTGTTTCTCTCATAGCTATTGAGAACTGTTCACTTACTGGTCAGGAATTCATTCCATGTCTTATGTTCAATTCCATATGTTCCTTTTGTTTTAATATGCAATATACGCACTTCCTGGATCGTTTACACTCCTCAAGTAAATTATTTGTGTGTCGTTTTTATTTAATAAAATATGAGTTCCATAGTATTCAATAGCCAGTTGTACCCGGCCAACCGTTGCTGTGGCTCAGCAACGAATGTGCGTTGCTGAGCCACAGCAACGCTTCCCCTGTCTCCCAGTCCTCCCCACCATTCCCCCCTCCCTTGTCCCCTCGTTCTCCCTATCATTCCTCACCTCCCCGTCCCCTCCTCCTCCCAACCATTCCTCACTCCCATGTCCGTTTTTCCTCCCCATCATCCCCCCACTCTATCATCCCCTCGTCCTCCTAACCACTCCCCACTCCACCATCCCCTCGTCCACCCCACTATCTCCCACTCCCGTCCCCTCGTCCTTCCCACCATACCCCAACTCCCTCGTCTGATGATCAAATGAGCTGATGTTCCCATCATAAAATTAGGAACATCAAATTATCTAGTACTAGATTCATAAAGAAGTTACGCAAACATTTACGAACCTCTACATCTTTTCTCAATTTTCGGCGCCTTTGTTTAAAATTATTTAACAGTTAATGAGCTTCAAAGCACCAGGAAGCTGTTAATAACAATAACAACAGTTGATTAGCAAGTTTTTGTGCTTGTAAACTGTTTAATAAATGTAACCAAAACCATCAAAGACTGAGGAACGATGTACACGTTCGTAACTGCTTCGTGAATCTGGCCCCAGCTGTTCCCATTTATTTATTTATTTATTTATTTATGCATATACAAGAATGTACATAAGGAATGTGAGGATACAAATATGGTAATTACAGTCTTGTAAAGCCACTAGGACGCGCAGCGTTTCGGGCAGGAATAATGCCATCATTGAAGTATAAGAAAAACAGCTCAAAAAACGAAGTGAAAAATAATGAAAAAATAAAATTAATAAACTATACTCACAAAATGAATGATACAGTAAACAACACAACTCAATTCCAACGCAATGTCAAACAAAATAATTTAATCAAAATGAAAATAAATCGAAATTTATGAAAATTCAATTTATCAATGAAATCGGAAACACTCTAATGGAATCATAGCATATTTAGTATAGGATGTGTTGGTCTTATGTGCAACCGATGGTTCTGTTTTTCAACAATGCATGTTTTTACCTGTCACAGGGGTGGCATCTGTATAGTAGGTATATAAAAACACACGCATATTCGAATGGAACGTTGTGTCAAAGTTTCCAAGCAATCAGTGAAGAATTTTCGGTTTACAGCGTATGTTGCTCTTACGTCCAACAGATGGCGCTGTTTTTAAAAAAAAACTAGGTTTCTTCCTGTAACAGGTGAGGCATGTATAAAGTAGGTATATAAAAATACGCGCCTATTTGAATGCAACGTTGTCAAAATTTCAAAGCAATCGGTAAAGAGGTTTCGAAGATTTTTCTCACATGAAAACACATGAAAAAAAAACAGTTAAAAAAAATTACTTTTTCTTGTCAGAGACTTAACATCTATATTGTATATATATAAAAATCTGCTCGGATGCGAATGGAACGTTGTGTGAAAATTTCAAAGCAATCGGTGAGGAACTTTTAGAGATTAGCGATTATGAACAAACGAACATTTCCATTCTTATTTATATTGATAGATAGCGTGATTGCTCTTACGTGCAGCAGATGGCGTTGTTTCTTAAAAAAAAATGTTTGTACCTGTCACAGGTGTGGCATCTATACTTATACTTATAACATAAATGGTATGGTAAACAACACAGCTCAATTCCAACGCAATGTCACAGAAAATAATTAAATCTAAATGAAAACATATTGTAATCTATGAAAATTCAATTTATCAGTGCAATCGGAAACATTGAAATGGAATCGTAACATATATATAACAGATGGCTCTGTTATTTTTTAAACATGTTTCTATCTGTCACAGTGTGGCATCTATGTGGTAAGTATATAAAAATATGCGCGTATTCAAATGGAACCTTGTTTCAAAATTTCAAAGCAATTGATGAAGAACTTTCGGAGTTTAAAACATGTGTTACTCTTACGTCCAACAGATGGTGTTTTTTTCATTAGAAGCATGTTTTTCCTGTCACAGGTGAGGCATGTATATATTAGGTATATAAAAACATGCGCTTGTACGAATGCAACGTTGTGTCAAAATTTCAAAGCAATCGGTAAACAGGTTTCGAAGATTTCCCCTCACAAGAAAAACACATGAAGAACACAGTTTTTCAAACAATCATGTTTTTTTCCCTTCATAGACATGACATCTATATAGTATGTATATAAAAACCTTCTTTGATGCGAATGGAACATTGTGTGAAAATTTCAAAGCAATCGGTGAAGAACTTTCGGAGATTACCGATTATGAACTAACGAACATTTCCATTTTTATTTATAGAGATGAATGTTATTTAATAATGAATATATATCCCTGAGAAGGGATTTCAGAGAGCTCCAGATAAAAACGGTCTATGTTCTTAATAATCGAGTTAATTACCAATCTAAACAATATATTTTGTTACATTAAATTTCCACATTTTTATGTTCAGGTGTCACTGAAGCCAAATTAGTTTAGTAAAGCATGAGACCATCCAGAGGTAAGGTGATCATATTGTTCTTGAGATCACTCTGAAGCCAAGAAGTTCAAGATGGACAGTGTTCTCACAGCTGGAATGTTCAGTATTTCTCTACACATTGTTCACATTATCAAGGCCGTCCAGACGCCTTTTATTTAATGTTTATATGCTCACAATTGTTCAGTAAGCTTCAGCATAATTAAAATATGTTAGTTTAATAAACATGATAGTTTCATGGATGCATAAAATATTGGTTAGAACTCAACACATAATATTGTAACTTTGCACACATTTCAGAGCTTGATAAAGATATTTTATTCTCCATAACTTCCTGTTGCTCTCTGTGTCATGGGCCGAAGAAAACAAAGCAATATTGTACAGAAGGTTTACAACCAGAAATAACTCATTGCTAGAAGTTCAACATATTTCATGGAGTACGACCATGTGCCTTGAACATTATTCAAGCATGTCCAGTGCATCATTGTCTTCATAAAACAGTTTCAGTCGTACCAAATTCACAAAGATGTTTTGCGCTTAAACCGACGCCTGTAAATAAAAATATGGAAGGTTTCTATGCAATATCCGTAGAGGTTTATGAAGGAAAAATATTGGATAGAGTATGATTCCATACACGTGCAGCTTCCCGCGGTAAGCGGCTTGGTGTTGTGAACAGGAAACACAAGTAAAACAACGAGGACACCTACATGATTGTGACGCCAGCAGTGTCGGTGTCGTGTACTCTGCCGCCCGGGCTGCCATATGCCGCCCCGGCTGCCATATGCCGCCCCGGCTGCCATATGCCGCCCCGGCTGCCATATGCCGCCCCGGCTGCCATATGCCGCCCAGGCTGTCAAAACTGAGGAATTGTGAAATGCAGTTGGCTGAATTGTTGTGCGGTGTGCGCTCTCCCACACACAACAACTGAAACAAGCCAACATGGGTCCGCTTCCCCCACCCACCCCGCCTCGCTCCAACTTTTAGCCAAACTTCAAAATAGAAAAATGGATTAAGCACTTTATATACTGATGAAGGAAGGAGGATATTTGCCAATCTGTTTTGAAAGGGAATTTTCGTTCCACCGATTAGACAAAACTCACTGCAACTATGATTGACTTCTTCCTGATATAAAGGATCAAATGTTTTTTGGAAATAATGATAACCTACAGCAGAAATTCGATTATTTAATGCTAATGTTTGACATTGTATATAATGAAGGGGGACGTACCAGGCGTGGCCTTATTCATCCATCTATGTATCTATCCATCCAACTATCTATCTTTCCATCTAGCTATCCATCTATCTGCCCATCTATCTAACTTTCTATTCCTCAATAAAATAGAACATTTCATGATGACAAAGTGTACTATGAAAACAATTATATATCTCGACTGCACACTAGGCAGCCCACCATGTCTTCCATAGAAAGCTGCAAGAACAAAAAATGCCTTTAAAACTAACATGACATAAAAAAGTATAATATTCCAACTCTAATGATAAAATTCAATAAAATATAGGAAAGGTAAATAATATACCAAGGTGGGACATATCTAAACATCTGCTGGCTACCACATGACCCTCAGCCAACCTATAAGTTGTAGTTATAAAACATGGTAGAAATATAAAGTAATTGACACGAAAAACACTTACAAAATGTAAGACTAACAAATACTTGCGGGCCCTTCCATCTATGTCACAAGACAATGCCAGGGTCAATCTCTCCGCACCCTGCACGTACTGGTAGTTACAATACTCCCAATCACAAAAGGGAAAATTGGAAAACTACAATATTTATTGATACATAAAGACATACAAATAGTAACTATATGTAACAATACAATGGTAAACAATAGAAATCCTGGACACTCTTCACCAGGACAAACTTATTACACAGACACAAGAATGAACAAAAATATTGTCCAGATAGTTTGTGCTAGAGACCCAAGTTTTCTAGCTATGATCATTGTCTAGGACCACTTTTTCTTGGCCTAGTTACTTTACATCCCCATAATTGTTACAAAGACATTTTTCATCCAATTAGAAATATTCATTCGACACTGTCGAAATACAGTCTTTTCTCTTAACCCGCATTTATGAACCTTTCCACTAAATGGTCATGTTGATATACGGGATTTCTTTTATGCATCAGTTGTACTCCCGTGTGGTGACCTGATGTTGGTGAGTGGTCCAGCGTCTGCCCGTCGATGATGCCTGCATATTCCCTGAGATCTTCTTGCAACAGCTCCGAGGTACGTCTGGTGACAGAGCAAGTCTACTGGTGACAGACTCCTCGTCCAGCTGTCCAACTGCTCGAAGGTGGTGGTGTGAAGAGCAGCGGCGAGTGACAGCGGCCGAGGACTTGGCCGGTCACAGGTGAACGGTGATGGGAGAGATGTATGCAAGCACATCTCACATCCAGCTGCTTAACGCCGAAGGTCGATGATGAGTGACAGCAGCTACATAGCACGAGTAGGGGCAGCAGGGCGGAGAGGGTGACGTCAACGATGTCTTGCATAAGAAGTAAGCAGGTGCAGGTGTTGAGGCGTGGGTGGCGTGGTGGCAAGCCAGGTGGATCGCGTCTTCAGCTCCTGAGACCCATCACTGTACTTGTGTTACTTGTGTCACATTCTACTGAGCCGGTACGCCTTATCGCGCACGCCCTAATGTGCCTGACCTTGGGCCGATGGTGCGAAACGTGCACCCTATTGGCGAGTCAAGCACACTCAGCAGGGAGGTGCCGTTGGAATGCGACCACCTCGTTGCTCATCTTGGTGGAATCAGTGATGTGGCATCCACGAGGTCGAGGAGGAACTGGTAGGTTACTGCTGCTGGCATACCCGCTTGTTGACCTCGCGCCTCCACTTCCGGTGTGCCTGCACGGTGTGTCGAAGCAGGCAGGTGGATGCTTCTGATGATGAACTGCAAGACAGCGGCCCACCGTATTGGTACGGTGACGTCAGGACAGCTGTGCTCTGCTGGCAGGAACTCTAGTCCGGACAACCTCGTTTGGTGGGAGGTGTTGGCCAGATGAGTGCGGCTGTGGGTGTACAGGACTCCCTAGCCAGCCAGTATGTGAGTGTACAGGAAATGTGACTAGATAATTTGTTGTAGTTGTTTAAGATTCAGCTACTAGGAACAAGACGTTCCAAGTTGCACGGGCTATGGTGAGCCCGTAGTGAACTTACCAGGCAAAAGAGCGGGGCTGTAACTTGGACTAGATAAAGATCCATAAGCTTAAATATTGATTAAAAGTAGTGAAATAAAGGTGAGACGATTAAGTGGATATTAACTGTGTATTCCCTCATTCTTGGAATGTACTACACATGCACCTATTGTTTCAAAACTTACCAATTATAAAGTTATTTAATTTATATAATCGTGGACTTACATTAATATTATCAAATTTAATACTTTTTATAAATGAAGATTCAATAATATTTCTTTCGTTAACTGATTTACACTCCACAATTGTGCATGAGTTAGTCCAGTAAATTGAATGATAAGAATCTCTTAAGTGAACAAATAATGCAGTTTGACTCTTGACCTGTTCTTATGTTATATTTATGTTCGTTTATTCTCTTGTCATGATGTTTACCTGTTTGGCCAACCTAGAACTTATTATTATCTTTACATAGAATTTTATACACACATCTACACCTGTCTACACCTGGGAATTTTTAATTGGAAGGTTAATTATGACGCCAAGATTCCTGAATCCTACATTGATATTTAAATGATTTTATCAATTTAGGAATTTCATTGGAATTATCATAAAATGGCGGATGTGTTGTTACATTATATAACATATATATGATTCTGCTATAACCGAATCACGTTTTTTGTGTAATTATTCCTGCATATGTATATACATATATGCAAGACTAGCACATTTGCTAATGAAACAAGAACAATGATGAAATGAATATATTATACCCAAATGTTGCCGGTATTATCTTACCTTAAATATAATGACTTTTACCATTACATCATCAGGACTAAGGGTTTCGTGGAAATATTTTAGGACATTTTGGGGGATTCATCCAGAAGATACCGGCGTCCGGGACCCTCTTTATCCACACGCATTAGGATGATTTGCTTTTTTTCCATTAGGCTTAGTCGAGATGAAATGAGAAAAGTTTTTTCTCTCTGTCTCTCAAAGTGTATTTTTGCTAGACCATTTTTGTATTAATATAAATAATTGATCCACACATAATCTTTGATGACTTTAATTTTATTGTTTTACATTTCAGCTGCATTTTGTATGTACAGTTACGTGAAATAATTTATTATTTCCTTTATATGTATTAGGTTTATATTATTGATAAGTAATAGAAAAATATATTATTTGAATATTATATTGTAAAGATTAGTGAATAATTGCATGAACAGCATGTTTGTGTGTGAACCGGTTGCCAATAAAAGCACTTATAATATGTATATATATATATATGTATATATATATATATATATATATATATATATATATATATATATATATATATATATATATATATATATATATATATATATGTAGATATAGATATATATATATATATGTAGACATATATTATTAAATATGACCGAAAAAGTAAGATTAATAATTCTAACACGAATTTTCTCAATCTTTCGTACATTACGCTTCACTGTTGGAGGTAAATCAAAAATCAATTCTCCAAAATTCATTTTTATTTCTAGTCTGACGCGACACGGGCGCGTTTCGTAAAACTTATTACATTTTCAAAGACTTTAGTTCACAAATACACAACTGAATAGAACTTACGTATCTCCGATTTTATATCTACATTTGAGTGAGGTGGATGGGGTATATATATATATATATATATATATATATATATATATATATATATATATATATATATATATATATATATATATATATATATATATATATATATACATATATACATAAATATATACTAGGACCTGCCTTACCCTACAGAGTAAGGGTAAGCCGTCAACAACGGCTTCTCCAATGGTTTCGTGGAAGACATCATAAGAAGGAAAGTGAAACGCCATGCAACCTCTGAAGAGACAACTAACACAACACCTATACCCCCTATTACACTATTTTACAGGAACTTCTTTTCCACAGCCCATAAAACGGAGGAAAGGGCCCTGAAAGATATTGTTAATAGAAACGTTATCCCTTCTGACAAAAATCAGAGAATACAACTGACGATTTACTATAAAACCAGAAAAACGGCCAGCCTACTCATGAGAAACTCTCCAGACACAAAGCAGAACGCTTTAAAAGAGACCAACGTCGTCTATGCCTTCAAATGCCCTCTTGGGGACTGTAAGCTCCAAAAAAAACAGTATATAGGCAAGACAACAACATCTCTTTCTAGGCGTTTAACGATGCATAAGTAACATGGCTCCATTAAGGAACATATAATCTCTTCCCACAACCAAACCATCGCCAGAGAAATCCTAGTAAACAACACAGAAATCATCGATAGATACAGCGATAGCAGGCGACTTGACGTTTGCGAGGCACTACACATTAAAAAGTCAACACCAACAATCAACAGCCAATTAATGCACAACTATATTCTACCCACCTCAAGACTCCAATATAGAAGCATCAAGAAATATGGACCAATAGGCTTTCTACAATCACTTCCATTCAATACCCATTGTTTCGTGTTCTGTCTTGTGTTGATGAAATTAATACCCTATTAATACCACCTCACCCCATCCACCTCACTCAAATGTAGATATAGACAAATCGGAGATGTGTAAGTTCTATTCAGTTGTGTATGTGTAAACTAAAGTCTAAAAATGTAATAAGTTTTACAAAACGCGCTCAAGTGTCGCGTCAGACTAGAAATAAAAATGAATTTTGGAGAATTGATTTTTGAATTGTTACGAACCCGGATCCAGCGTCCGAACCTGGAGCAGTGACAAACACGCCATCTGTGGGTCAGCTCCCGAAATCCCCGCCAAACGAACGACGACACCTAGTGAGGACAGCGTGTACTGGCCTCGAGGACCAGTTTCCAGTCTGGTTCAGCGCTCAACACCGCCGCTCCTGACCTCTGGTGAGGTGGTGCTCCGACGACAGCGCCATCTATGGACTGGATACGTCAAGCGTTTGTATCTGAAGCCCGTAAGTAAGATGTATTAGTGTCCCGGTTATTGATGACGTGTCTGCTTACAGAGTCGACCTGGGACCACTGTGTTGAAGGTGAAGTCAGTCTACCCGAGGCAGCCAGTCTCCATACCTTGAAGTTTGCTGCAGTTGTTGTGACGTCGTCCCCCCGGAAGAACACTGTGGTGTGTTAAGCCTGCCAGTGGAGTGGCAGTGGAAGGATTTACCCGGGACCGACGGTTGGAGACGATAATCCACTGGGGTATTGAGGACAGGAGGGTGATTGGTGATATCACACGAGACTCCTGTCTAGGGCGTACCCCTTTTATCGTTCGTGGAGTGGCCGTACCAGCCTTGGTGGCTCAGTACCTGCCAGCAGACCTGCTGGACGTGTGGTTGACGGCCTCCACGACGGTGCCCCCAGTGGACCTGTGTTGTGGCTGACCTGTGGCCAGGGTAGGCTCGGCGTTCTCAGAGGACACGTCTTGAGGCCACGAAGAAAGCACCGCGGACTCGGCACCTAGCTTCTTAATCAAGAGTCTTCAGCAGAAGACTAGTTTGTGCATGATCCCCTTTGTATAGTGTTAATACCCCTCCCCCTTGTGTACTCTATTATTTTATATATTTAAATGGTGATGGTGAAGATTATATTATATTAAGTTCTTAGCTTTCTTTCCCTACTCCCTTTAAGTTACTTGCGTCACGGATCTCATCCCTTGATAGCCACTACTGGCTTGGGAACGGATACTTATATCTTCCTCTAACAACATCAGAGTGAGAACCCCGTTGCGTCCCGAGAGGGCCGTAACATAATTGGCATCCCCAGCGGGATCCGTCCCCTTGTTAAGTATGTTTGACAGGGGTGGTGAAGTGGCGTAATCCCTGTATATAATTCCCCCTGTGTGACGATTGTGACGTTATACGTCCTGTGCGGTGCTCAGAGTGACTAAGCGCGATATTGTGCAGTGCGGTGCTCGCTGTGATTAAGCGATTAAGTGCAATATTGCCTAGTGCGGTGCTCAGTGATTTAGTGTAATATTGTAGAGCGAAGTGTTCGCTTGGACTCAGTGCAATATTGTAGAGCGAAGTGTTCGCTTGGACTCAGTGCAATATTGGGTAGTGCGGTGCCCGAAGTGATTACGTGCAATATTGGCAAGTGCAGTGTTTGGTGCGATAAAGTGCAATATTGACGTAGAACAGTGCTCGGTGTGTTAAGTGCTCGTTAAGTGTTCCACCTGTGACAATGGCAGACAAAGCTACCATTGATGATCTGGACGAGGTTCAGGCTTTTCTGAACAGAGAAGATTGTCTTGCCAGATTAAAATATCTGAGCAAACCGGAACTTGTACTAGTGAGCGCCTACCTGGAGATCAAGATCCGTGCCAGTGATTCCCGTGTGGAGATCTTGTCCAAGGTTCACCGGCACCTGAAGGCAGAAGAGAAACAGGGAAGCGAGACTCCTAGTACAAGGGAAGGTGAGGAAATAGCTTCCACGGAAAAGGAAGATAAGGGCAGTGACATTGACAGTGATGCAGGTGAGCTTAATATCAGCTTCCTAACAGTCAAGATGCGTGCCTTAGAAATTAATCGGGAAATTGAATGGAAGAAGTTAGAAATGGAACGAGAATTAAAAGATAAAGAAATGGAGATGAAAGAAAAGGAATTGGCGATGAGGCGTTTAGAATTAGAAAGAGAAGAGAAACGAGAGAGAGAAGAGAGAGAAAGAGAAGAAAGAAGAGAAGAACGAGAAAGAGAAGAGAAACGAGAAAGAGAAGAACGAGAAAGAGAAGAGAAACGAGAAAGAGAAGAACGAGAAAGAGAAGAGAGACGAGAAAGAGAAGAACGAGAACGAGAGAGAGAAGAACGAGAAAGAGAAGAGAGACGAGAGAGAGAAGAACGAGAACGAGACAAAGAGGAAAGAGAGAGACAACATGAACTAGAAGTTTTGCGATTAGGCGGTGGTCGGAGGCAAACAACGGACACCAGTAGCTTCGATCCGGTACGCAACATCAAAATGGTCCCCAAATTCCATGAGAAGGAGGTGTCAAAATTCTTTGCAGCCTTCGAGAAAGTCGCTGCCTCTTTGGAGTGGCCAAGGGAGAATTGGGCCATCATGATACAGTCAGTCTTGACTGGGAAGGCCCAAATTGCCTACTCTACGTTATCCCTTGACGACTCCAGCGATTATGACAAGGTGAAGAAAGTTGTGCTCATGGCGTACCAATTGGTACCTGAGGCTTATAGGCAAAAGTTCAGAAACCTGAAGAAGACCTCAGAGCACACTTTTACCGAATTCGCCACGATCAAGGAGCGACTTTTCCAGGAATGGTGTACCTCTCGGAAGGTGGAGACCAAGGAAGACCTCGAGCAGCTGATTCTGATGGAGGACTTCAAGGATTGTTTGACTGGAGACTTGAAGACGTACCTAGAGGAACAGCAGGTAGAGACCTTGAGTGCAGCAGCCACCATGGCTGAAGAGTACATCCTGACTCATAGGCCGTCTGCTAAGTACGTCCCTAGGAATTACCAGCGCCGGTTCGACAGACCTCATGATGAAGAAGAAAGACCCGTCCCACAAAGTGCTAAGAAGACGCCCCCAAGTAGCCCCCGAAGAACAAGTCCTAGTAGTCCGAAACACCTTAGTCCAAGGAGGAATTTGGTGTGCTGGACTTGTGGGCAGAAAGGGCACATAGCTGCTAGGTGCCGAGGCAGAAGAGGTGGCAGCGCACGAAGGGAGGTGATGTTGATGAGCTGTGTTACACCACCAGTAGGAAACCAGTCTACGACGACGCAGGAAGGACCAAGTTTGTTGGTCCCTCACACTTCAACCGGGTATGTAACGAGTGATCATACTGGTAGATCAATTGTAGTGCTCAGAGATAGTGGAGCAGCCCAGTCCCTGATCGTGAAGAGCTCGTTACCCGAGGGAGTAAGTGTGGATGGGAGACCAGAGGTGATCCTGGTTGGGTTTCCTAGGACGCAGTACATCGCCCCCTTAGTGCCAGTACATCTTGATTCGCCTTATTTCAGCGGCACATGTGAGTTGGCAGTAGTCGATACCCTCCCTGTGGCTGGGATTGACGTGGTACTAGCCAACGACTTGGTGACAGATTGGAGCACCAATCGTCCCAAGGTTGCGGACGAGTCTACCGGAACAGCACGGTCTGAGGTAACAGGCAATGGTAATGCCCAGGTAAAGACAGACCCGGATTTGAACATGTCTAATTTGTCCTCTCACCCGCAGATCGACAGTTATTTAGCAGTGTCTCCTGATTCTCTCGACGAGGAACATGAGGTTACGATGGCAGAAGTACCTGAGCTAGAAAAGAGGCCTTGTGTGCAGACATCCACGGATACCAACGAGTCTGGAGCGAAGGCTGAGGTGTGCTTGCGGTATGGCAAGTTACAGCGTGTAGTGGACCAGCCAGAGATTCCCCAGACGTCAGAGGTATGTGAGGTGTGTTCAAAAGGTCTAGTGCCCTCTTCTGTCCAAGCCAGGCTAGTGGATGGTGCCGGCTATGGACATGACAAGCTCAGGAAACTTATCCCTCGACTTACCAAATGTTTCCTACCGGTATTTTGTTTTGTTCTCCTATGTGTTCTCTGTGTTCTCAGTAAGGACCGGTGGACGACCCGACGAATGATGGCTCCCATGAACATCGCGAAGAGGTCCCAGGGATTGGAGATTTGTACTGCAAGTGTTGAAGAAAGGACCTGGGAGGTAATAGATGATACAGGAGGTACGATATGTGATAATATGAGTGACTGTTTCCGACAGGTTGACACCCCCCGCGTGACTGCTGAGCCTCAATACAGCGTTATACGGAACGTTGGTCGACCTGACGGGGGCAGAGCGAATGCCATCTTCGGTGAGCAAGCAGCCCTGTTGGGACTAGGTGTGAACCTAGTAGGGTATGCTGTAAGTATTGACTTACCCACTGTCGCGATCACTCTGAATTATCAGACCCCTGTATTCCAGGTTCCTGTCTCCCTGAAGGACCATCGGACCGGCACCAGAAATGCCGTCTGGGGTCAGCCATCATCGGTGCCACGACATAGGGAAGTGTCGAGTTACCCCAGATCGTGTCGAAACCAATCCGTACTCGAGAGAGGTGAGATGATGCCCCTGCTTGACATCGCAGTGGAGACGTGGAAGATTACGTCAGGCAGGTCATCGTCTGCCATTTCCAAGCTCCCTTTGTGCCAGGGTTTCTCAGTAGAAAAGTTCTGTGGACAAGACAGCCTCATCTCTCCAGTTCATAGTATAAGTAAGTCCATTTGGAGTTGTGTCGCCCTGCTAATTTGGTTTGTGTTTTTTATAGAACCCCAAACCAAATTCCTTTTGGTGGGGAGGTGTTACGAACCCGGATCCAGCGTCCGAACCTGGAGCAGTGACAAACACGCCATCTGTGGGTCAGCTCCCGAAATCCCCGCCAAACGAACGACGACACCTAGTGAGGACAGCGTGTACTGGCCTCGAGGACCAGTTTCCAGTCTGGTTCAGCGCTCAACACCGCCGCTCCTGACCTCTGGTGAGGTGGTGCTCCGACGACAGCGCCATCTATGGACTGGATACGTCAAGCGTTTGTATCTGAAGCCCGTAAGTAAGATGTATTAGTGTCCCGGTTATTGATGACGTGTCTGCTTACAGAGTCGACCTGGGACCACTGTGTTGAAGGTGAAGTCAGTCTACCCGAGGCAGCCAGTCTCCATACCTTGAAGTTTGCTGCAGTTGTTGTGACGTCGTCCCCCCGGAAGAACACTGTGGTGTGTTAAGCCTGCCAGTGGAGTGGCAGTGGAAGGATTTACCCGGGACCGACGGTTGGAGACGATAATCCACTGGGGTATTGAGGACAGGAGGGTGATTGGTGATATCACACGAGACTCCTGTCTAGGGCGTACCCCTTTTATCGTTCGTGGAGTGGCCGTACCAGCCTTGGTGGCTCAGTACCTGCCAGCAGACCTGCTGGACGTGTGGTTGACGGCCTCCACGACGGTGCCCCCAGTGGACCTGTGTTGTGGCTGACCTGTGGCCAGGGTAGGCTCGGCGTTCTCAGAGGACACGTCTTGAGGCCACGAAGAAAGCACCGCGGACTCGGCACCTAGCTTCTTAATCAAGAGTCTTCAGCAGAAGACTAGTTTGTGCATGATCCCCTTTGTATAGTGTTAATACCCCTCCCCCTTGTGTACTCTATTATTTTATATATTTAAATGGTGATGGTGAAGATTATATTATATTAAGTTCTTAGCTTTCTTTCCCTACTCCCTTTAAGTTACTTGCGTCACGGATCTCATCCCTTGATAGCCACTACTGACTTGGGAACGGATACTTATATCTTCCTCTAACAACATCAGAGTGAGAACCCCGTTGCGTCCCGAGAGGGCCGTAACATGAATTACCACCAACAGTGAAAAGAAATGTACGAAAGATTGAGAAAATTCGTGTTAGAATTATTAATCTTACTTTTTCGGTCATATTTAATAATATATGTCTACAGGAAAGACTGCTACCAAAATATACTAATATATATATATATATTATTAAATATGACCGAAAAAGTAAGATTAATAATTCTAACACGAATTTTCTCAATCTTTCGTACATTACGCTTCACTGTTGTAGGTAAATCAAAAATCACTTCTCCAAAATTCATTTTTATTTCTAGTCTGACGCGACACGGGCGCGTTTCGTAAAACTTATTACATTTTCAAAGACTTCACAAATACACAACTGATTAGAACGTATCTCTGATTTTATATCTACATTTGAGTGAGGTGGGAAGGGTGATGTGGCATTAACACAAGACAGAACAGGAGGGGATATTAATAGGGTATTAAAAGTATCAACACAAGACAGAACAGAAACAATGGGTATTGAATAGAAGTGTTTGTAGAAAGCCTATTGGTCCATATTTCTTGATGCTTCTATATTGGAGCGGAGTCTTGAGGTGGGTAGAATATAGTTGTGCAATAATTGGCTGTTGATTGCTGGTGTTGACTTCTTGATGTGTAGTGCCTCGCAAACGTCAAGCCGCCTGCTATCGCTGTATCTATCGATGATTTCTGTGTTGTTTACTAGGATTTCTCTGGCGATGGTTTGGTTATGGGAAGAGATTATATGTTCCTTAATGGAGCCCTGTTGCTTATGCATCGTTAAACGCCTAGAAAGAGATGTTGTTGTCTTGCCTATATACTGGGTTTTTTGGAGCTTACAGTCCCCAAGTGGGCATTTGAAGGCATAGACGACATTAGTCTCTTTTAAAGCGTTCTGTTTTGTGTCTGGAGAGTTTCTCATGAGTAGGCTGGCCGTTTTTCTGGTTTTATAGTAAATCGTCAGCTGTTTCCTCTGATTTTTGTCTGTAGGGATAACGTTTCTATTAACAATATCTTTCAGGACCCTTTCCTCCGTTTTATGAGCTGTGGAAAAGAAGTTCCTGTAAAATAGTCTAATAGGGGGTATAGGTGTTGTGTTAGTTGTCTCTTCAGAGGTTGCATGGCTTTTCACTTTCCTTCTTATGATGTCTTCGATGAAACCATTGGAGAAGCCGTTATTGACTAGGACCTGCCTTACCCTACAGAGTTCTTCGTCGACTTGCTTCCATTCTGAGCTGTGGCTGAGAGCACGGTCGACGTATGCGTTAACAACACTCCTCTTGTACCTGTCAGGGCAGTCGCTGTTGGCATTTAGGCACATTCCTATGTTTGTTTCCTTAGTGTAGACTGCAGTGTGGAAACCTCCGCCCTTTTCCATGACTGTTACATCTAGAAAAGGCAGCTTCCCATCCTTTTCCGTCTCGTAAGTGAAACGCAGCACGGAACTCTGCTCAAATGCCTCCTTCAGCTTCTGCAGATGTCTGACATCAGGTACCTGTGTAAAAATGTCGTCAACATACCTGCAGTATATGGCCGGTTTCAAGTTCATGTCGACTAAGACTTTTTGCTCGATGGTACCCATGTAGAAGTTTGCAAACAGGACACCTAGGGGAGAACCCATGGCGACCCCATCTACTTACTTATACATGTGCCCATCCGGGCTCAAGAAGGGTGCCTCTTTAGTACAAGCTTGGAGTAGTTTCCTCAGAATACTTTCTGGCATGTCAAGAGGAGTACAGGCTGGATCACGATACACTCTGTCGGCTATCATTCCGATTGTCTCGTCCACAGGTACGTTGGTAAACAGCGATTCTACGTCCAACGAGGCTCTTATCCCTGTGGCCCGTGTGCCCCGCAGTAAGTCCACAAATTCCTTTGGAGACTTCAGGCTGAAGGCGCAAGGAACATAAGGAGTCAGCAGGCCGTTGAGTCGCTTTGCCAGTCTGTACGTGGGTGTGGGTATCTGGCTAATGATTGGCCGAAGTGGGTTTCCAGGCTTGTGCGTCTTGACATTTCCATACGCATATCCAGGTTTATATTCCCCAATGATCTTTGGAAGGTGGAGTCCGGATTTCTTGGCGTTTACAGTTTCGATCAGTTTGTTGACCTTTGCTTTTAATTCGGCTGTAGTGTCCTTCGTTACCCTTTGGAACTTAGTTTGGTCAGAGAGTATGATGTTCATTTTCGCCAGATATTCGTCTTTTTTAAGAATGACATATATTGGCGACTTGTCACCTCTCCTGACAACTATCTCCTTGTTCTCACGAAGGCTTTTAGCTGCCGCTTTAAGCTCGGGGGACAGTATGGTGCTTCTGTAGTTGCCTCGATTCTTTCCTCCTTCTGCAATAAGTTCTGCTTGAAAGGTATCTTTGGTAGTGACCTTCTTTTGTGTCTCGAGGTCGAATATGTCGTCCAACAGAATTTCCAACTCTACTTTCCGGGCCATTTCACTCGGTCTGGACATAACATGACAGTTTATGCCCAGATTTAGGAGAGTGACTTGGTCCTCAGTGAGGTTAATTCCTGCAAGGTTCAGGAAGCCATCTCTTGATCGTGGAATTGCCATAGGTCCTCCATATAATGTTGTTAGTTTCTTGATAATCCTTTGTTTCAGTGCTGAGGTGATGTTGGTCTGTGAGGATGTCGAGGTGTTGTTCAATGCGGGTACGGATACTATGGTCGATGTTGCTATTTCTCCACTCGTTTGTAGCATGAAGTAGTTGCGTTTTGTTGTCTTTGATTTCATTCTCTGCCTTGTATATCTGATCACGAATCAGATCCATTAAGGAACATATAATCTCTTCCCATAACCAAACCATCGCCAGAGAAATCCTAGTAAACAACACAGAAATCATCGATAGATACAGCGATAGCAGGCGGCTTGACGTTTGCGAGGCACTACACATCAAGAAGTCAACACCAGCAATCAACAGCCAATTATTGCACAACTATATTCTACCCACCTCAAGACTCCGCTCCAATATAGAAGCATCAAGAAATATGGACCAATAGGCTTTCTACAAACACTTCTATTCAATACCCATTGTTTCTGTTCTGTCTTGTGTTGATACTTTTAATACCCTATTAATATCCCCTCCTGTTCTGTCTTGTGTTAATGCCACATCACCCTTCCCACCTCACTCAAATGTAGATATAAAATCAGAGATACGTTCTAATCAGTTGTGTATTTGTGAAGTCTTTGAAAATGTAATAAGTTTTACGAAACGCGCCCGTGTCGCGTCAGACTAGAAATAAAAATGAATTTGGAGAAGTGATTTTTGATTTACCTCCAACAGTGAAGCGTAATGTACGAAAGATTGAGAAAATTCGTGTTAGAATTATTAATCTTACTTTTTCGGGCATATTTAATAATATATGTCTACAGGAAAGACTGCTACCAAAATATACTAATATTAAAGAGCACGACCCAGCAGCAAGGAATCAAGCCTTCACGATAAAATATCGCCAGGATCTGATTCGTGATCAGATATACAAGGCAGAGAATGAAATCAAAGACAACAAAACGCAACTACTTCATGCTACAAACGAGTGGAGAAATAGCAACATCGACCATAGTATCCGTACCCGCATTGAACAACACCTCGACATCCTCACAGACCAACATCACCTCAGCACTGAAACAAGGATTATCAAGAAACTAACAACATTATATGGAGGACCTATGGCAATTCCACGACCAAGAGATGGCTTCCTGAACCTTGCAGGAATTAACCTCACTGAGGACCAAGTCACTCTCCTAAATCTGGGCATAAACTGTCATGTTATGTCCAGACCGAGTGAAATGGCCCGGAAAGTAGAGTTGGAAATTCTGTTGGACGACATATTCGACCTCGAGACACAAAAGAAGGTCACTACCAAAGATACCTTACAAGCAGAACTTATTGCAGAAGGAGGAAAGAATCGAGGCAACTACAGAAGCACCATACTGTCCCCCGAGCTTAAAGCGGCAGCTAAAAGCCTTCGTGAGAACAAGGAGATAGTTGTCAGGAGAGGTGACAAGTCGCCAATATATGTCATTCTTAAAAAAGACGAATATCTGGCGAAAATGAACATCATATTCTCTGACCAAACTAAGTTCCAAAGGGTAACGAAGGACACTACAGCCGAATTAAAAGCAAAGGTCAACAAACTGATCGAAACTGTAAACGCCAAGAAATCCGGACTCCACCTGCCAAAGATCATTGGGGAATATAAACCTGGATATGCGTATGGAAATGTCAAGACGCACAAGCCTGGAAACCCACTTCGGCCAATCATTAGCCAGATACCCACACCCACGTACAGACTGGCAAAGCGACTCAACGCCCTGCTGACTCCTTATGTTCCTTGCGCCTTCAGCCTGAAGTCTCCAAAGGAATTTGTGGACTTACTGCGGGGCACACGGGCCACAGGGATAAGAGCCTCGTTGGACGTAGAATCGCTGTTTACCAACGTACCTGTGGACGAGACAATCGGAATGATAGCCGACAGAGTGTATCGTGATCCAGCCTGTACTCCTCTTGACATGCCAGAAAGTATTCTGAGGAAACTACTCCAAGCTTGTACTAAAGAGGCACCCTTCTTGAGCCCGGATGGGCACATGTATAAGCAAGTAGATGGGGTCGCCATGGGTTCTCCCCTAGGTGTCCTGTTTGCAAACTTCTACATGGGTACCATCGAGCAAAAAGTCTTAGTCGACATGAACTTGAAACCGGCCATATACTGCAGGTATGTTGACGACATTTTTACACAGGTACCTGATGTCAGACATCTGCAGAAGCTGAAGGAGGCATTTGAGCAGAGTTCCGTGCTGCGTTTCACTTACGAGACGGAAAAGGATGGGAAGCTGCCTTTTCTAGATGTAACAGTCATGGAAAAGGGCGGAGGTTTCCACACTGCAGTCTACACTAAGGAAACAAACATAGGAATGTGCCTAAATGCCAACAGCGACTGCCCTGACAGGTACAAGAGGAGTGTTGTTAACGCATACGTCGACCGTGCTCTCAGCCACAGCTCAGAATGGAAGCAAGTCGACGAAGAACTCTGTAGGGTAAGGCAGGTCCTAGTCAATAACGGCTTCTCCAATGGTTTCATCGAAGACATCATAAGAAGGAAAGTGAAAAGCCATGCAACCTCTGAATAGACAACTAACACAACACCTATACCCCCTATTAGACTATTTTACAGGAACTTCTTTTCCACAGCTCATAAAACGGAGGAAAGGGTCCTGAAAGATATTGTTAATAGAAACGTTATCCCTACAGACAAAAATCAGAGGATACAACTGACGATTTACTATAAAACCAGAAAAACGGCCAGCCTACTCATGAGAAACTCTCCAGACACAAAACAGAACGCTTTAAAAGAGACTAATGTCGTCTATGCCTTCAAATGCCCACTTGGGGGACTGTAAGCTCCAAAAAAACCGGTATATAGGCAAGACAACAACATCTCTTTCTAGGCGTTTAACGATGCATAAGCAACAGGGCTCCATTAAGGAACATATAATCTCTTCCCATAACCAAACCATCGCCAGAGAAATCCTAGTAAACAACACAGAAATCATCGATAGATACAGCGATAGCAGGCGGCTTGACGTTTGCGAGGCACTACATATCAAGAAGTCAACACCAGCAATCAACAGCCAATTATTGCACAACTATATTCTACCCACCTCAAGACTCCGCTCCAATATAGAAGCATCAAGAAATATGGACCAATAGGCTTTCTACAAACACTTCTATTCAATACCCATTGTTTCTGTTCTGTCTTGTGTTGATACTTTTAATACCCTATTAATATCCCCTCCTGTTCTGTCTTGTGTTAATGCCACATCACCCTTCCCACCTCACTCAAATGTAGATATAAAATCAGAGATACGTTCTAATCAGTTGTGTATTTGTGAAGTCTTTGAAAATGTAATAAGTTTTACGAAACGCGCCCGTGTCGCGTCAGACTAGAAATAAAAATGAATTTTGGAGAAGTGATTTTTGATTTACCTCCAACAGTGAAGCGTAATGTACGAAAGATTGAGAAAATTCGTGTTAGAATTATTAATCTTACTTTTTCGGTCATATTTAATAATATATGTCTACAGGAAAGACTGCTACCAAAATATACTAATATATATATATATATATATATATATATATATATATATATATATATATATATATATATATATATATATATATATATATATATATATATATATATATATATATATATATATTAGTATATTTTGGTAGCAGTCTTTCCTGTAGACATATATTATTAAATATGACCGAAAAAGTAAGATTAATAATTCTAACTCGAATTTTCTCAATCTTTCGCACATTACGCTTCACTGTTGGAGGTAAATCAAAAATCAATTCTCCAAAATTCATTTTTATTTCTAGTCTGACGCGACACGGGCGCGTTTCGTAAAACTTATTACATTTTCAAAGACTTTAGTTCACAAATACACAACTGAATAGAACTTACGTATCTCCGATTTTATATCTACATTTGAGTGAGGTGGATGGGGTGATGTGGCATTAACACAAGACAGAACAAAATGTGGTATTAATAGGGTATTAATTTCATCAACACAAGACAGAACAAGAGTATTAATAGGGTATTAATTTCATCATTACAAGACAGAACACGAAGCAATGGATATTGAATAGAAGTGTTTGTTGAAAGCCTATTGGTCCATATTTCTTGATGCTTCTATATTGGAGCGGAGTCTTGAGGTGGGTAGAATATAGTTGTGCAATAATTGGCTGTTGATTGCTGGTGTTGACTTCTTGACGTGTAGTGCCTCGCAAACGTCAAGCCGCCTGCTATCGCTGTATCTGTCGATGATTTCTGTGTTGTTTACTAGGATTTCTCTGGCGATGGTTTGGTTGTGGGAAGAGATTATATGTTCCTTAATGGAGCCCTGTTGCTTATGCATCGTTAAACGCCTAGAAAATATATATATATATATATATATATATATATATATATATAAATATATATATATATATATATATATATATATATATATATATATATATATATATATATATATATATATATATATATATATATTTTATATATATATATATATATATATATATATATATATATATATATATATATATATATATATATATTTTATATATATATATATATATATATATATATATATATATATATATATATATATATATATATATATATATATATATATATATATATGTTAAAAATGAATTTTGGAGAATTGATTTTTGATTTACCTCCAACAGTGAAGCGTAATGTACGAAAGATTGAGAAAATTCGTGTTAGAATTATTAATCTTACTTTTTCGGTCATATTTAATATATATATATATATATATATATATATATATATATATATATATATATATATATATATATATATATATATAAAATATATATATATATATATATATATATATATATATATATATATATATATATATATATATATATAAAATATATATATATATATATATATATATATATATATATATATATATATATATATATATATATATATATTTATATATATATATATATATATATATATATATATATATATATATTTTCTAGGCGTTTAACGATGCATAAGCAACTATTTTCTTAGCATCAGGGCTTAATTGAAATAGGAGTTCTCCAAAACTCATTTTCGTACTTTTAAGGTGAAGAAAACTTTTCTTCACCTTAAAAGTACGAAAATGAGTTTTGGAGAACTCCTATTTCAATTAAGCCCTGACGCTAAGAAAATAGTTAGAGGGATAGAAGCCTTAAACCAGAAAATAATAAATACAGAATATGCGGTCATATTCAATGAAACATGTTTGAAAGAAAACCTGCTGCCAGTATACACTAATATATATATATATATATATATATATATATATATATATATATATATATATATATATATATATATATATATATATATATATATATATATATATATATATATATATATATATGTCGTACCTAGTAGCCAGAACGCACTTCTCAGCCTACTATGCATGGCCCGATTTGCCTAATAAGCCAAGTTTTCATGAATTAATTGTTTTTCGACTACTTAACCTACCTAACCTAACCTAACCTAACTTTTTCTGCTACCTAACCTAACCTAACCTATAAAGATAGGTTAGGTTAGGTTAGGGAGGGTTGGTTAGGTTTGGTCATATATCTACGTTAATTTTAACTCCAATAAAAAAAATTTGATCTCATATATAATGAAATTAGTAGCTTTATCATTTCATAAGAAAAAAAATAGAGAAAATATATTAATTCAGGAAAACTTGGCTTTTTAGGCAAATCGGGCCTTGCATAGTAGGCTGAGAAGTGCGTTCTGGCTACTAGGTTCGACATATATATATATATATATATATATATATATATATATATATAAATATATATATATATATATATATATATATATATATATATATATATTATTTATATATATATATTATTTTTGTATCAACCCATGTATATCTTGTAACCATCAAATGCATAATAAAGCACAAAATATATTCAAGGAAGGGGGTGGTAGGAGAAAAGCACACAGAAACTGTATTGGAGGGGATCTAAACATTCCCTCTAATGCATGCGTTATGCGTGGTTTCCTCCGAGGCTATGGGTCCCCCTTCTTCCAGCTAGAGGTGGTACTCCCTTCCTATGTTTATATATATATTTATATATATATATATATATATATATATATATATATATATATATATATATATATAAGCCTATACTTGCATAAACCACAAGTGAAGATTAAATAATCTTTGGACAACACCCACCAGTGGGACTCGAACCCAGAAAGCACAACTACCTTCCAGTAGCAGGCATAACTAGTATGCTTTAACCCACTACACCATCAGACCTTACAAAAGAAGTAGATAGTTCGAGATATATATATCTCAAACATCTCCACTTCCCGAAGGCACCAGATGAGTGTGGGGTCAGTCTGCATTTTCCATCAAGCCACTGTCAATGTGAGAGAACTCGTGTCCAGCTTATAAGCCTATACTTGCATAAACCACAAGTGAAGATTAAATAATCTTTGGACAACACCCACCAGTGGGACTCGAACCCAGAAAGCACAACTACCTTCCAGTAGCAGGCATAACTAGTATGCTTTAACCCACTACACCATCAGACCTTACAAAAGAAGTAGATAGTTCGAGATATTATATATCTCAAACATCTCCACTTCCCGAAGGCACCAGATGAGTGTGGGGTCAGTCTGCATTTTCCATCAAGCCACTGTCAATGTGAGAGAACTCGTGTCCAGCTTATAAGCCTATACTTGCATAAACCACAAGTGAAGATTAAATAATCTTTGGACAACACCCACCAGTGGGACTCGAACCCAGAAAGCACAACTACCTTCCAGTAGCAGGCATAACTAGTATGCTTTAACCCACTACACCATCAGACCTTACAAAAGAAGTAGATAGTTCGAGATATATATATCTCAAACATCTCCACTTCCCGAAGGCACCAGATTAGTGTGGGGTCAGTCTGCATTTTCCATCAAGCCACTGTCAATGTGAGAGAACTCGTGTCCAGCTTATAAGCCTATACTTGCATAAACCACAAGTGAAGATTAAATAATCTTTGGACAACACCCACCAGTGGGACTCGAACCCAGAAAGCACAACTACCTTCCAGTAGCAGGCATAACTAGTATGCTTTAACCCACTACACCATCAGACCTTACAAAAGAAGTAGATAGTTCGAGATATATATATCTCAAACATCTCCACTTCCCGAAGGCACCAGATGAGTGTGGGGTCAGTCTGCATTTTCCATCAAGCCACTGTCAATGTGAGAGAACTCGTGTCCAGCTTATAAGCCTATACTTGCATAAACCACAAGTGAAGATTAAATAATCTTTGGACAACACCCACCAGTGGGACTCGAACCCAGAAAGCACAACTACCTTCCAGTAGCAGGCATAACTAGTATGCTTTAACCCACTACACCATCAGACCTTACAAAAGAAGTAGATAGTTCGAGATATATATATCTCAAACATCTCCACTTCCCGAAGGCACCAGATTAGTGTGGGGTCAGTCTGCATTTTCCATCAAGCCACTGTCAATGTGAGAGAACTCGTGTCCAGCTTATAAGCCTATACTTGCATAAACCACAAGTGAAGATTAAATAATCTTTGGACAACACCCACCAGTGGGACTCGAACCCAGAAAGCACAACTACCTTCCAGTAGCAGGCATAACTAGTATGCTTTAACCCACTACACCATCAGACCTTACAAAAGAAGTAGATAGTTCGAGATATATTTATCTCAAACATCTCCACTTCCCGAAGGCACCAGATGAGTGTGGGGTCAGTCTGCATTTTCCATCAAGCCACTGTCAATGTGAGAGAACTCGTGTCCAGCTTATAAGCCTATACTTGCATAAACCACAAGTGAAGATTAAATAATCTTTGGACAACACCCACCAGTGGGACTCGAACCCAGAAAGCACAACTACCTTCCAGTAGCAGGCATAACTAGTATGCTTTAACCCACTACACCATCAGACCTTACAAAAGAAGTAGATAGTTCGAGATATATATATCTCAAACATCTCCACTTCCCGAAGGCACCAGATGAGTGTGGGGTCAGTCTGCATTTTCCATCAAGCCACTGTCAATGTGAGAGAACTCGTGTCCAGCTTATAAGCCTATACTTGCATAAACCACAAGTGAAGATTAAATAATCTTTGGACAACACCCACCAGTGGGACTCGAACCCAGAAAGCACAACTACCTTCCAGTAGCAGGCATAACTAGTATGCTTTAACCCACTACACCATCAGACCTTACAAAAGAAGTAGATAGTTCGAGATATATATATCTCAAACATCTCCACTTCCCGAAGGCACCAGATGAGTGTGGGGTCAGTCTGCATTTTCCATCAAGCCACTGTCAATGTGAGAGAACTCGTGTCCAGCTTATAAGCCTATACTTGCATAAACCACAAGTGAAGATTAAATAATCTTTGGACAACACCCACCAGTGGGACTCGAACCCAGAAAGCACAACTACCTTCCAGTAGCAGGCATAACTAGTATGCTTTAACCCACTACACCATCAGACCTTACAAAAGAAGTAGATAGTTCGAGATATATATATCTCAAACATCTCCACTTCCCGAAGGCACCAGATGAGTGTGGGGTCAGTCTGCATTTTCCATCAAGCCACTGTCAATGTGAGAGAACTCGTGTCCAGCTTATAAGCCTATACTTGCATAAACCACAAGTGAAGATTAAATAATCTTTGGACAACACCCACCAGTGGGACTCGAACCCAGAAAGCACAACTACCTTCCAGTAGCAGGCATAACTAGTATGCTTTAACCCACTACACCATCAGACCTTACAAAAGAAGTAGATAGTTCGAGATATATATATCTCAAACATCTCCACTTCCCGAAGGCACCAGATGAGTGTGGGGTCAGTCTGCATTTTCCATCAAGCCACTGTCAATGTGAGAGAACTCGTGTCCAGCTTATAAGCCTATACTTGCATAAACCACAAGTGAAGATTAAATAATCTTTGGACAACACCCACCAGTGGGACTCGAACCCAGAAAGCACAACTACCTTCCAGTAGCAGGCATAACTAGTATGCTTTAACCCACTACACCATCAGACCTTACAAAAGAAGTAGATAGTTCGAGATATATATATCTCAAACATCTCCACTTCCCGAAGGCACCAGATGAGTGTGGGGTCAGTCTGCATTTTCCATCAAGCCACTGTCAATGTGAGAGAACTCGTGTCCAGCTTATAAGCCTATACTTGCATAAACCACAAGTGAAGATTAAATAATCTTTGGACAACACCCACCAGTGGGACTCGAACCCAGAAAGCACAACTACCTTCCAGTAGCAGGCATAACTAGTATGCTTTAACCCACTACACCATCAGACCTTACAAAAGAAGTAGATAGTTCGAGATATATATATCTCAAACATCTCCACTTCCCGAAGGCACCAGATGAGTGTGGGGTCAGTCTGCATTTTCCATCAAGCCACTGTCAATGTGAGAGAACTCGTGTCCAGCTTATAAGCCTATACTTGCATAAACCACAAGTGAAGATTAAATAATCTTTGGACAACACCCACCAGTGGGACTCGAACCCAGAAAGCACAACTACCTTCCAGTAGCAGGCATAACTAGTATGCTTTAACCCACTACACCATCAGACCTTACAAAAGAAGTAGATAGTTCGAGATATATATATCTCAAACATCTTCACTTCCCGAAGGCACCAGATGAGTGTGGGGTCAGTCTGCATTTTCCATCAAGCCACTGTCAATGTGAGAGAACTCGTGTCCAGCTTATAAGCCTATACTTGCATAAACCACAAGTGAAGATTAAATAATCTTTGGACAACACCCACCAGTGGGACTCGAACCCAGAAAGCACAACTACCTTCCAGTAGCAGGCATAACTAGTATGCTTTAACCCACTACACCATCAGACCTTACAAAAGAAGTAGATAGTTCGAGATATATATATCTCAAACATCTCCGCTTCCCGAAGGCACCAGATGAGTGTGGGGTCAGTCTGCATTTTCCATCAAGCCACTGTCAATGTGAGAGAACTCGTGTCCAGCTTATAAGCCTATACTTGCATAAACCACAAGTGAAGATTAAATAATCTTTGGACAACATCCACCAGTGGGACTCGAACCCAGAAAGCACAACTACCTTCCAGTAGCAGGCATAACTAGTATGCTTTAACCCACTACACCATCAGACCTTACAAAAGAAGTAGATAGTTCGAGATATATATATCTCAAACATCTCCACTTCCCGAAGGCACCAGATGAGTGTGGGGTCAGTCTGCATTTTCCATCAAGCCACTGTCAATGTGAGAGAACTCGTGTCCAGCTTATAAGCCTATACTTGCATAAACCACAAGTGAAGATTAAATAATCTTTGGACAACACCCACCAGTGGGACTCGAACCCAGAAAGCACAACTACCTTCCAGTAGCAGGCATAACTAGTATGCTTTAACCCACTACACCATCAGACCTTACAAAAGAAGTAGATAGTTCGAGATATATATATCTCAAACATCTCCACTTCCCGAAGGCACCAGATGAGTGTGGGGTCAGTCTGCATTTTCCATCAAGCCACTGTCAATGTGAGAGAACTCGTGTCCAGCTTATAAGCCTATACTTGCATAAACCACAAGTGAAGATTAAATAATCTTTGGACAACACCCACCAGTGGGACTCGAACCCAGAAAGCACAACTACCTTCCAGTAGCAGGCATAACTAGTATGCTTTAACCCACTACACCATCAGACCTTACAAAAGAAGTAGATAGTTCGAGATATATATATCTCAAACATCTCCACTTCCCGAAGGCACCAGATGAGTGTGGGGTCAGTCTGCATTTTCCATCAAGCCACTGTCAATGTGAGAGAACTCGTGTCCAGCTTACAAGCCTATACTTGCATAAACCACAAGTGAAGATTAAATAATCTTTGGACAACACCCACCAGTGGGACTCGAACCCAGAAAGCACAACTACCTTCCAGTAGCAGGCATAACTAGTATGCTTTAACCCACTACACCATCAGACCTTACAAAAGAAGTAGATAGTTCGAGATATATATATCTCAAACATCTCCACTTCCCGAAGGCACCAGATGAGTGTGGGGTCAGTCTGCATTTTCCATCAAGCCACTGTCAATGTGAGAGAACTCGTGTCCAGCTTATAAGCCTATACTTGCATAAACCACAAGTGAAGATTAAATAATCTTTGGACAACACCCACCAGTGGGACTCGAACCCAGAAAGCACAACTACCTTCCAGTAGCAGGCATAACTAGTATGCTTTAACCCACTACACCATCAGACCTTACAAAAGAAGTAGATAGTTCGAGATATATATATCTCAAACATCTCCACTTCCCGAAGGCACCAGATGAGTGTGGGGTCAGTCTGCATTTTCCATCAAGCCACTGTCAATGTGAGAGAACTCGTGTCCAGCTTATAAGCCTATACTTGCATAAACCACAAGTGAAGATTAAATAATCTTTGGACAACACCCACCAGTGGGACTCGAACCCAGAAAGCACAACTACCTTCCAGTAGCAGGCATAACTAGTATGCTTTAACCCACTACACCATCAGACCTTACAAAAGAAGTAGATAGTTCGAGATATATATATCTCAAACATCTCCACTTCCCGAAGGCACCAGATTAGTGTGGGGTCAGTCTGCATTTTCCATCAAGCCACTGTCAATGTGAGAGAACTCGTGTCCAGCTTATAAGCCTATACTTGCATAAACCACAAGTGAAGATTAAATAATCTTTGGACAACACCCACCAGTGGGACTCGAACCCAGAAAGCACAACTACCTTCCAGTAGCAGGCATAACTAGTATGCTTTAACCCACTACACCATCAGACCTTACAAAAGAAGTAGATAGTTCGAGATATATATATCTCAAACATCTCCACTTCCCGAAGGCACCAGATGAGTGTGGGGTCAGTCTGCATTTTCCATCAAGCCACTGTCAATGTGAGAGAACTCGTGTCCAGCTTATAAGCCTATACTTGCATAAACCACAAGTGAAGATTAAATAATCTTTGGACAACACCCACCAGTGGGACTCGAACCCAGAAAGCACAACTACCTTCCAGTAGCAGGCATAACTAGTATGCTTTAACCCACTACACCATCAGACCTTACAAAAGAAGTAGATAGTTCGAGATATATATATCTCAAACATCTCCACTTCCCGAAGGCACCAGATGAGTGTGGGGTCAGTCTGCATTTTCCATCAAGCCACTGTCAATGTGAGAGAACTCGTGTCCAGCTTATAAGCCTATACTTGCATAAACCACAAGTGAAGATTAAATAATCTTTGGACAACACCCACCAGTGGGACTCGAACCCAGAAAGCACAACTACCTTCCAGTAGCAGGCATAACTAGTATGCTTTAACCCACTACACCATCAGACCTTACAAAAGAAGTAGATAGTTCGAGATATATATATCTCAAACATCTCCACTTCCCGAAGGCACCAGATGAGTGTGGGGTCAGTCTGCATTTTCCATCAAGCCACTGTCAATGTGAGAGAACTCGTGTCCAGCTTATAAGCCTATACTTGCATAAACCACAAGTGAAGATTAAATAATCTTTGGACAACACCCACCAGTGGGACTCGAACCCAGAAAGCACAACTACCTTCCAGTAGCAGGCATAACTAGTATGCTTTAACCCACTACACCATCAGACCTTACAAAGGAAGTAGATAGTTCGAGATATATATATCTCAAACATCTCCACTTCCCGAAGGCACCAGATTAGTGTGGGGTCAGTCTGCATTTTCCATCAAGCCACTGTCAATGTGAGAGAACTCGTGTCCAGCTTATAAGCCTATACTTGCATAAACCACAAGTGAAGATTAAATAATCTTTGGACAACACCCACCAGTGGGACTCGAACCCAGAAAGCACAACTACCTTCCAGTAGCAGGCATAACTAGTATGCTTTAACCCACTACACCATCAGACCTTACAAAAGAAGTAGATAGTTCGAGATATATATATCTCAAACATCTCCACTTCCCGAAGGCACCAGATGAGTGTGGGGTCAGTCTGCATTTTCCATCAAGCCACTGTCAATGTGAGAGAACTCGTGTCCAGCTTATAAGCCTATACTTGCATAAACCACAAGTGAAGATTAAATAATCTTTGGACAACACCCACCAGTGGGACTCGAACCCAGAAAGCACAACTACCTTCCAGTAGCAGGCATAACTAGTATGCTTTAACCCACTACACCATCAGACCTTACAAAAGAAGTAGATAGTTCGAGATATATATATCTCAAACATCTCCACTTCCCGAAGGCACCAGATGAGTGTGGGGTCAGTCTGCATTTTCCATCAAGCCACTGTCAATGTGAGAGAACTCGTGTCCAGCTTATAAGCCTATACTTGCATAAACCACAAGTGAAGATTAAATAATCTTTGGACAACACCCACCAGTGGGACTCGAACCCAGAAAGCACAACTACCTTCCAGTAGCAGGCATAACTAGTATGCTTTAACCCACTACACCATCAGACCTTACAAAAGAAGTAGATAGTTCGAGATATATATATCTCAAACATCTCCACTTCCCGAAGGCACCAGATGAGTGTGGGGTCAGTCTGCATTTTCCATCAAGCCACTGTCAATGTGAGAGAACTCGTGTCCAGCTTATAAGCCTATACTTGCATAAACCACAAGTGAAGATTAAATAATCTTTGGACAACACCCACCAGTGGGACTCGAACCCAGAAAGCACAACTACCTTCCAGTAGCAGGCATAACTAGTATGCTTTAACCCACTACACCATCAGACCTTACAAAAGAAGTAGATAGTTCGAGATATATATATCTCAAACATCTCCACTTCCCGAAGGCACCAGATGAGTGTGGGGTCAGTCTGCATTTTCCATCAAGCCACTGTCAATGTGAGAGAACTCGTGTCCAGCTTATAAGCCTATACTTGCATAAACCACAAGTGAAGATTAAATAATCTTTGGACAACACCCACCAGTGGAACTCGAACCCAGAAAGCACAACTACCTTCCAGTAGCAGGCATAACTAGTATGCTTTAACCCACTACACCATCAGACCTTACAAAAGAAGTAGATAGTTCGAGATATATATATCTCAAACATCTCCACTTCCCGAAGGCACCAGATGAGTGTGGGGTCAGTCTGCATTTTCCATCAAGCCACTGTCAATGTGAGAGAACTCGTGTCCAGCTTATAAGCCTATACTTGCATAAACCACAAGTGAAGATTAAATAATCTTTGGACAACACCCACCAGTGGGACTCGAACCCAGAAAGCACAACTACCTTCCAGTAGCAGGCATAACTAGTATGCTTTAACCCACTACACCATCAGACCTTACAAAAGAAGTAGATAGTTCGAGATATATATATCTCAAACATCTCCACTTCCCGAAGGCACCAGATGAGTGTGGGGTCAGTCTGCATTTTCCATCAAGCCACTGTCAATGTGAGAACTCGTGTCCAGCTTATAAGCCTATACTTGCATAAACCACAAGTGAAGATTAAATAATCTTTGGAAAACACCCACCAGTGGGACTCGAACCCAGAAAGCACAACTACCTTCCAGTAGCAGGCATAACTAGTATGCTTTAACCCACTACACCATCAGACCTTACAAAAGAAGTAGATAGTTCGAGATATATATATCTCAAACATCTCCACTTCCCGAAGGCACCAGATGAGTGTGGGGTCAGTCTGCATTTTCCATCAAGCCACTGTCAATGTGAGAGAACTCGTGTCCAGCTTATAAGCCTATACTTGCATAAACCACAAGTGAAGATTAAATAATCTTTGGACAACACCCACCAGTGGGACTCGAACCCAGAAAGCACAACTACCTTCCAGTAGCAGGCATAACTAGTATGCTTTAACCCACTACACCATCAGACCTTACAAAAGAAGTAGATAGTTCGAGATATATATATCTCAAACATCTCCACTTCCCGAAGGCACCAGATGAGTGTGGGGTCAGTCTGCATTTTCCATCAAGCCACTGTCAATGTGAGAGAACTCGTGTCCAGCTTATAAGCCTATACTTGCATAAACCACAAGTGAAGATTAAATAATCTTTGGACAACACCCACCAGTGGGACTCGAACCCAGAAAGCACAACTACCTTCCAGTAGCAGGCATAACTAGTATGCTTTAACCCACTACACCATCAGACCTTACAAAAGAAGTAGATAGTTCGAGATATATATATCTCAAACATCTCCACTTCCCGAAGGCACCAGATGAGTGTGGGGTCAGTCTGCATTTTCCATCAAGCCACTGTCAATGTGAGAGAACTCGTGTCCAGCTTATAAGCCTATACTTGCATAAACCACAAGTGAAGATTAAATAATCTTTGGACAACACCCACCAGTGGAACTCGAACCCAGAAAGCACAACTACCTTCCAGTAGCAGGCATAACTAGTATGCTTTAACCCACTACACCATCAGACCTTACAAAAGAAGTAGATAGTTCGAGATATATATATCTCAAACATCTCCACTTCCCGAAGGCACCAGATGAGTGTGGGGTCAGTCTGCATTTTCCATCAAGCCACTGTCAATGTGAGAGAACTCGTGTCCAGCTTATAAGCCTATACTTGCATAAACCACAAGTGAAGATTAAATAATCTTTGGACAACACCCACCAGTGGGACTCGAACCCAGAAAGCGCAACTACCTTCCAGTAGCAGGCATAACTAGTATGCTTTAACCCACTACACCATCAGACCTTACAAAAGAAGTAGATAGTTCGAGATATATATATCTCAAACATCTCCACTTCCCGAAGGCACCAGATGAGTGTGGGGTCAGTCTGCATTTTCCATCAAGCCACTGTCAATGTGAGAGAACTCGTGTCCAGCTTATAAGCCTATACTTGCATAAACCACAAGTGAAGATTAAATAATCTTTGGACAACACCCACCAGTGGGACTCGAACCCAGAAAGCACAACTACCTTCCAGTAGCAGGCATAACTAGTATGCTTTAACCCACTACACCATCAGACCTTACAAAAGAAGTAGATAGTTCGAGATATATATATCTCAAACATCTCCACTTCCCGAAGGCACCAGATGAGTGTGGGATCAGTCTG
Organism: Procambarus clarkii; assembly: GCF_040958095.1. Taxonomy (NCBI): domain Eukaryota; kingdom Metazoa; phylum Arthropoda; class Malacostraca; order Decapoda; family Cambaridae; genus Procambarus; species Procambarus clarkii. Next base: position 972,016 of record NC_091205.1, on the reverse strand, counting down.
CATTTTCCATCAAGCCACTGTCAATGTGAGAGAACTCGTGTCCAGCTTATAAGCCTATACTTGCATAAACCACAAGTGAAGATTAAATAATCTTTGGACAACACCCACCAGTGGGACTCGAACCCAGAAAGCACAACTACCTTCCAGTAGCAGGCATAACTAGTATGCTTTAACCCACTACACCATCAGACCTTACAAAAGAAGTAGATAGTTCGAGATATATATATCTCAAACATCTCCACTTCCCGAAGGCACCAGATGAGTGTGGGGTCAGTCTGCATTTTCCGTCAAGCCACTGTCAATGTGAGAGAACTCGTGTCCAGCTTATAAGCCTATACTTGCATAAACCACAAGTGAAGATTAAATAATCTTTGGACAACACCCACCAGTGGGACTTGAACCCAGAAAGCACAACTACCTTCCAGTAGCAGGCATAACTAGTATGCTTTAACCCACTACACCATCAGACCTTACAAAAGAAGTAGATAGTTCGAGATATATATATCTCAAACATCTCCACTTCCCGAAGGCACCAGATGAGTGTGGGGTCAGTCTGCATTTTCCATCAAGCCACTGTCAATGTGAGAGAACTCGTGTCCAGCTTATAAGCCTATACTTGCATAAACCACAAGTGAAGATTAAATAATCTTTGGACAACACCCACCAGTGGGACTCGAACCCAGAAAGCACAACTACCTTTCAGTAGCAGGCATAACTAGTATGCTTTAACCCACTACACCATCAGACCTTACAAAAGAAGTAGATAGTTCGAGATATATATATCTCAAACATCTCCACTTCCCGAAGGCACCAGATGAGTGTGGGGTCAGTCTGCATTTTCCATCAAGCCACTGTCAATGTGAGAGAACTCGTGTCCAGCTTATAAGCCTATACTTGCATAAACCACAAGTGAAGATTAAATAATCTTTGGACAACACCCACCAGTGGGACTCGAACCCAGAAAGCACAACTACCTTCCAGTAGCAGGCATAACTAGTATGCTTTAACCCACTACACCATCAGACCTTACAAAAGAAGTAGATAGTTCGAGATATATATATCTCAAACATCTCCACTTCCCGAAGGCACCAGATGAGTGTGGGGTCAGTCTGCATTTTCCATCAAGCCACTGTCAATGTGAGAGAACTCGTGTCCAGCTTATAAGCCTATACTTGCATAAACCACAAGTGAAGATTAAATAATCTTTGGACAACACCCACCAGTGGGACTCGAACCCAGAAAGCACAACTACCTTCCAGTAGCAGGCATAACTAGTATGCTTTAACCCACTACACCATCAGACCTTACAAAAGAAGTAGATAGTTCGAGATATATATATCTCAAACATCTCCACTTCCCGAAGGCACCAGATGAGTGTGGGGTCAGTCTGCATTTTCCATCAAGCCACTGTCAATGTGAGAGAACTCGTGTCCAGCTTATAAGCCTATACTTGCATAAACCACAAGTGAAGATTAAATAATCTTTGGACAACACCCACCAGTGGGACTCGAACCCAGAAAGCACAACTACCTTCCAGTAGCAGGCATAACTAGTATGCTTTAACCCACTACACCATCAGACCTTACAAAAGAAGTAGATAGTTCGAGATATATATATCTCAAACATCTCCACTTCCCGAAGGCACCAGATGAGTGTGGGGTCAGTCTGCATTTTCCATCAAGCCACTGTCAATGTGCAACCCGTTCTCGCAAATTTAATAAGTCAATATTGACTTATTAAATATGTGCATAGGTGACATACTTAACATAATAGATACCCTTAAAAAGATTCATAGAAAACACCGACCTTACCTAACCTTGTTAGTATCTTAAGATAAGCATCTTATTGCTTCGTAATTACAATTATTACCTAACCTATAATAGGTATAGGTTAAGTAATAATTGTAATTACGAAGCAATAAGATGCTTATCTTAAGATACTAACAAGGTTAGGTAAGGTCGGTGTTTTCTATGAATCTTTTTAGGGGTATCTATTATGTTTAGTATATCACCTATGCACGTAGTTAATAAGTCAATATTGACTTTACGAATTTGCGAGAACGGGTTGCAATGTGAGAGAACTCGTGTCCAGCTTATAAGCCTATACTTGCATAAACCACAAGTGAAGATTAAATAATCTTTGGACAACACCCACCAGTGGGACTCGAACCCAGAAAGCACAACTACCTTCCAGTAGCAGGCATAACTAGTATGCTTTAACCCACTACACCATCAGACCTTACAAAAGAAGTAGATAGTTCGAGATATATATATCTCAAACATCTCCACTTCCCGAAGGCACCAGATGAGTGTGGGGTCAGTCTGCATTTTCCATCAAGCCACTGTCAATGTGAGAGAACTCGTGTCCAGCTTATAAGCCTATACTTGCATAAACCACAAGTGAAGATTAAATAATCTTTGGACAACACCCACCAGTGGGACTCGAACCCAGAAAGCACAACTACCTTCCAGTAGCAGGCATAACTAGTATGCTTTAACCCACTACACCATCAGACCTTACAAAAGAAGTAGATAGTTCGAGATATATATATCTCAAACATCTCCACTTCCCGAAGGCACCAGATGAGTGTGGGGTCAGTCTGCATTTTCCATCAAGCCACTGTCAATGTGAGAGAACTCGTGTCCAGCTTATAAGCCTATACTTGCATAAACCACAAGTGAAGATTAAATAATCTTTGGACAACACCCACCAGTGGGACTCGAACCCAGAAAGCGCAACTACCTTCCAGTAGCAGGCATAACTAGTATGCTTTAACCCACTACACCATCAGACCTTACAAAAGAAGTAGATAGTTCGAGATATATATATCTCAAACATCTCCACTTCCCGAAGGCACCAGATGAGTGTGGGGTCAGTCTGCATTTTCCATCAAGCCACTGTCAATGTGAGAGAACTCGTGTCCAGCTTATAAGCCTATACTTGCATAAACCACAAGTGAAGATTAAATAATCTTTGGACAACACCCACCAGTGGGACTCGAACCCAGAAAGCACAACTACCTTCCAGTAGCAGGCATAACTAGTATGCTTTAACCCACTACACCATCAGACCTTACAAAAGAAGTAGATAGTTCGAGATATATATATCTCAAACATCTCCACTTCCCGAAGGCACCAGATGAGTGTGGGGTCAGTCTGCATTTTCCATCAAGCCACTGTCAATGTGAGAGAACTCGTGTCCAGCTTATAAGCCTATACTTGCATAAACCACAAGTGAAGATTAAATAATCTTTGGACAACACCCACCAGTGGGACTCGAACCCAGAAAGCGCAACTACCTTCCAGTAGCAGGCATAACTAGTATGCTTTAACCCACTACACCATCAGACCTTACAAAAGAAGTAGATAGTTCGAGATATATATATCTCAAACATCTCCACTTCCCGAAGGCACCAGATGAGTGTGGGGTCAGTCTGCATTTTCCATCAAGCCACTGTCAATGTGAGAGAACTCGTGTCCAGCTTATAAGCCTATACTTGCATAAACCACAAGTGAAGATTAAATAATCTTTGGACAACACCCACCAGTGGGACTCGAACCCAGAAAGCACAACTACCTTCCAGTAGCAGGCATAACTAGTATGCTTTAACCCACTACACCATCAGACCTTACAAAAGAAGTAGATAGTTCGAGATATATATATCTCAAACATCTCCACTTCCCGAAGGCACCAGATGAGTGTGGGATCAGTCTGCATTTTCCATCAAGCCACTGTCAATGTGAGAGAACTCGTGTCCAGCTTATAAGCCTATACTTGCATAAACCACAAGTGAAGATTAAATAATCTTTGGACAACACCCACCAGTGGGACTCGAACCCAGAAAGCACAACTACCTTCCAGTAGCAGGCATAACTAGTATGCTTTAACCCACTACACCATCAGACCTTACAAAAGAAGTAGATAGTTCGAGATATATATATCTCAAACATCTCCACTTCCCGAAGGCACCAGATGAGTGTGGGGTCAGTCTGCATTTTCCATCAAGCCACTGTCAATGTGAGAGAACTCGTGTCCAGCTTATAAGCCTATACTTGCATAAACCACAAGTGAAGATTAAATAATCTTTGGACAACACCCACCAGTGGGACTCGAACCCAGAAAGCGCAACTACCTTCCAGTAGCAGGCATAACTAGTATGCTTTAACCCACTACACCATCAGACCTTACAAAAGAAGTAGATAGTTCGAGATATATATATCTCAAACATCTCCACTTCCCGAAGGCACCAGATGAGTGTGGGGTCAGTCTGCATTTTCCATCAAGCCACTGTCAATGTGAGAGAACTCGTGTCCAGCTTATAAGCCTATACTTGCATAAACCACAAGTGAAGATTAAATAATCTTTGGACAACACCCACCAGTGGGACTCGAACCCAGAAAGCACAACTACCTTCCAGTAGCAGGCATAACTAGTATGCTTTAACCCACTACACCATCAGACCTTACAAAAGAAGTAGATAGTTCGAGATATATATATCTCAAACATCTCCACTTCCCGAAGGCACCAGATGAGTGTGGGATCAGTCTGCATTTTCCATCAAGCCACTGTCAATGTGAGAGAACTCGTGTCCAGCTTATAAGCCTATACTTGCATAAACCACAAGTGAAGATTAAATAATCTTTGGACAACACCCACCAGTGGGACTCGAACCCAGAAAGCACAACTACCTTCCAGTAGCAGGCATAACTAGTATGCTTTAACCCACTACACCATCAGACCTTACAAAAGAAGTAGATAGTTCGAGATATATATATCTCAAACATCTCCACTTCCCGAAGGCACCAGATGAGTGTGGGATCAGTCTGCATTTTCCATCAAGCCACTGTCAATGTGAGAGAACTCGTGTCCAGCTTATAAGCCTATACTTGCATAAACCACAAGTGAAGATTAAATAATCTTTGGACAACACCCACCAGTGGGACTCGAACCCAGAAAGCACAACTACCTTCCAGTAGCAGGCATAACTAGTATGCTTTAACCCACTACACCATCAGACCTTACAAAAGAAGTAGATAGTTCGAGATATATATATCTCAAACATCTCCACTTCCCGAAGGCACCAGATGAGTGTGGGGTCAGTCTGCATTTTCCATCAAGCCACTGTCAATGTGAGAGAACTCGTGTCCAGCTTATAAGCCTATACTTGCATAAACCACAAGTGAAGATTAAATAATCTTTGGACAACACCCACCAGTGGGACTTGAACCCAGAAAGCACAACTACCTTCCAGTAGCAGGCATAACTAGTATGCTTTAACCCACTACACCATCAGACCTTACAAAAGAAGTAGATAGTTCGAGATATATATATCTCAAACATCTCCACTTCCCGAAGGCACCAGATGAGTGTGGGGTCAGTCTGCATTTTCCATCAAGCCACTGTCAATGTGAGAGAACTCGTGTCCAGCTTATAAGCCTATACTTGCATAAACCACAAGTGAAGATTAAATAATCTTTGGACAACACCCACCAGTGGGACTCGAACCCAGAAAGCACAACTACCTTTCAGTAGCAGGCATAACTAGTATGCTTTAACCCACTACACCATCAGACCTTACAAAAGAAGTAGATAGTTCGAGATATATATATCTCAAACATCTCCACTTCCCGAAGGCACCAGATGAGTGTGGGGTCAGTCTGCATTTTCCATCAAGCCACTGTCAATGTGCAACCCGTTCTCGCAAATTTAATAAGTCAATATTGACTTATTAAATATGTGCATAGGTGACATACTTAACATAATAGATACCCTTAAAAAGATTCATAGAAAACACCGACCTTACCTAACCTTGTTAGTATCTTAAGATAAGCATCTTATTGCTTCGTAATTACAATTATTACCTAACCTATAATAGGTATAGGTTAAGTAATAATTGTAATTACGAAGCAATAAGATGCTTATCTTAAGATACTAACAAGGTTAGGTAAGGTCGGTGTTTTCTATGAATCTTTTTAGGGGTATCTATTATGTTTAGTATATCACCTATGCACGTAGTTAATAAGTCAATATTGACTTTACGAATTTGCGAGAACGGGTTGCAATGTGAGAGAACTCGTGTCCAGCTTATAAGCCTATACTTGCATAAACCACAAGTGAAGATTAAATAATCTTTGGACAACACCCACCAGTGGGACTCGAACCCAGAAAGCACAACTACCTTCCAGTAGCAGGCATAACTAGTATGCTTTAACCCACTACACCATCAGACCTTACAAAAGAAGTAGATAGTTCGAGATATATATATCTCAAACATCTCCACTTCCCGAAGGCACCAGATGAGTGTGGGGTCAGTCTGCATTTTCCATCAAGCCACTGTCAATGTGAGAGAACTCGTGTCCAGCTTATAAGCCTATACTTGCATAAACCACAAGTGAAGATTAAATAATCTTTGGACAACACCCACCAGTGGGACTCGAACCCAGAAAGCACAACTACCTTCCAGTAGCAGGCATAACTAGTATGCTTTAACCCACTACACCATCAGACCTTACAAAAGAAGTAGATAGTTCGAGATATATATATCTCAAACATCTCCACTTCCCGAAGGCACCAGATGAGTGTGGGGTCAGTCTGCATTTTCCATCAAGCCACTGTCAATGTGAGAGAACTCGTGTCCAGCTTATAAGCCTATACTTGCATAAACCACAAGTGAAGATTAAATAATCTTTGGACAACACCCACCAGTGGGACTCGAACCCAGAAAGCGCAACTACCTTCCAGTAGCAGGCATAACTAGTATGCTTTAACCCACTACACCATCAGACCTTACAAAAGAAGTAGATAGTTCGAGATATATATATCTCAAACATCTCCACTTCCCGAAGGCACCAGATGAGTGTGGGGTCAGTCTGCATTTTCCATCAAGCCACTGTCAATGTGAGAGAACTCGTGTCCAGCTTATAAGCCTATACTTGCATAAACCACAAGTGAAGATTAAATAATCTTTGGACAACACCCACCAGTGGGACTCGAACCCAGAAAGCACAACTACCTTCCAGTAGCAGGCATAACTAGTATGCTTTAACCCACTACACCATCAGACCTTACAAAAGAAGTAGATAGTTCGAGATATATATATCTCAAACATCTCCACTTCCCGAAGGCACCAGATGAGTGTGGGGTCAGTCTGCATTTTCCATCAAGCCACTGTCAATGTGAGAGAACTCGTGTCCAGCTTATAAGCCTATACTTGCATAAACCACAAGTGAAGATTAAATAATCTTTGGACAACACCCACCAGTGGGACTCGAACCCAGAAAGCGCAACTACCTTCCAGTAGCAGGCATAACTAGTATGCTTTAACCCACTACACCATCAGACCTTACAAAAGAAGTAGATAGTTCGAGATATATATATCTCAAACATCTCCACTTCCCGAAGGCACCAGATGAGTGTGGGGTCAGTCTGCATTTTCCATCAAGCCACTGTCAATGTGAGAGAACTCGTGTCCAGCTTATAAGCCTATACTTGCATAAACCACAAGTGAAGATTAAATAATCTTTGGACAACACCCACCAGTGGGACTCGAACCCAGAAAGCACAACTACCTTCCAGTAGCAGGCATAACTAGTATGCTTTAACCCACTACACCATCAGACCTTACAAAAGAAGTAGATAGTTCGAGATATATATATCTCAAACATCTCCACTTCCCGAAGGCACCAGATGAGTGTGGGATCAGTCTGCATTTTCCATCAAGCCACTGTCAATGTGAGAGAACTCGTGTCCAGCTTATAAGCCTATACTTGCATAAACCACAAGTGAAGATTAAATAATCTTTGGACAACACCCACCAGTGGGACTCGAACCCAGAAAGCACAACTACCTTCCAGTAGCAGGCATAACTAGTATGCTTTAACCCACTACACCATCAGACCTTACAAAAGAAGTAGATAGTTCGAGATATATATATCTCAAACATCTCCACTTCCCGAAGGCACCAGATGAGTGTGGGGTCAGTCTGCATTTTCCATCAAGCCACTGTCAATGTGAGAGAACTCGTGTCCAGCTTATAAGCCTATACTTGCATAAACCACAAGTGAAGATTAAATAATCTTTGGACAACACCCACCAGTGGGACTTGAACCCAGAAAGCACAACTACCTTCCAGTAGCAGGCATAACTAGTATGCTTTAACCCACTACACCATCAGACCTTACAAAAGAAGTAGATAGTTCGAGATATATATATCTCAAACATCTCCACTTCCCGAAGGCACCAGATGAGTGTGGGGTCAGTCTGCATTTTCCATCAAGCCACTGTCAATGTGAGAGAACTCGTGTCCAGCTTATAAGCCTATACTTGCATAAACCACAAGTGAAGATTAAATAATCTTTGGACAACACCCACCAGTGGGACTCGAACCCAGAAAGCACAACTACCTTTCAGTAGCAGGCATAACTAGTATGCTTTAACCCACTACACCATCAGACCTTACAAAAGAAGTAGATAGTTCGAGATATATATATCTCAAACATCTCCACTTCCCGAAGGCACCAGATGAGTGTGGGGTCAGTCTGCATTTTCCATCAAGCCACTGTCAATGTGAGAGAACTCGTGTCCAGCTTATAAGGTTTATGGTTTATGCAAGTATAGGCTTATAAGCTGGACACGAGTTCTCTCACATTGACAGTGGCTTGATGGAAAATGCAGACTGACCCCACACTCATCTGGTGCCTTCGGGAAGTGGAGATGTTTGAGATATATATATCTCGAACTATCTACTTCTTTTGTAAGGTCTGATGGTGTAGTGGGTTAAAGCATACTAGTTATGCCTGCTACTGGAAGGTAGTTGTGCTTTCTGGGTTCGAGTCCCACTGGTGGGTGTTGTCCAAAGATTATTTAATCTTCACTTGTGGTTTATGCAAGTATAGGCTTATAAGCTGGACACGAGTTCTCTCACATTGACAGTGGCTTGATGGAAAATGCAGACTGACCCCACACTCATCTGGTGCCTTCGGGAAGTGGAGATGTTTGAGATATATATATCTCGAACTATCTACTTCTTTTGTAAGGTCTGATGGTGTAGTGGGTTAAAGCATACTAGTTATGCCTGCTACTGGAAGGTAGTTGTGCTTTCTGGGTTCGAGTCCCACTGGTGGGTGTTGTCCAAAGATTATATATATATATATATATATATATATATATATATATATATATATATATATATATATATATATATTTATATATATATATATATATATATATATATATATATATATATATATTTATATATATATATATATATATATATATATATATATATATATATATATATATATATATATATATATATATAAATATATATATATATATATATATATATATATATATATATATATATATATATATATAATTTTTTTTTTTTAAATATAGGGAAGGGAGTACCACCTCTGGCTAGAAGAAGGGGGACCCATAGCCTCGGAGGAAACCACACATAACGCATTGGAGATAATGTAGGTCCCCTCCAATACAGTTTCTGTGTGCTTATCTCCTACCAACCCCTTCCTTTTACATATATACATATATATATATATATATATATATATATATATATATATATATATATATATATATATATATATATATATATATATATATATATATGTATATATGTAAAAGGAAGGGGTTGGTAGGAGAAAAGCACACAGAAACTGTATTGGAGGGGACCTACATTATCTCCAATGCGTTATGTGTGGTTTCCTCCGAGGCTATGGGTCCCCCTTCTTCTAGCCAGAGGTGGTACTCCCTTCCCTATATATAAAAAAAAAAAATTATATATATATATATATATATATATATATATATATATATATATATATATATATTTATATATATATATATATATATATATATATATATATATATATATATATATATATATATATATATAATATGTGTGTGAATCACGAAAATTAACACGTGATGAAAAATGTGACAGTGTCAGACAACAGATGAAGAATTGAAACAGGAATTTCCGTAAGTACTTTCGTATATTAATACATCTTCAGAAGGAATGAATCAATTAATTCCTTCTGAAGGTGTATTAATATACGAAAATACTTAAGGAAATTCCTGTTTCAATTTTTCCTCCATGGTCTGACACTGTCATATACATAATATTCGTATTTATACACATATGTATATATACCATTACGATAATCTCCTTCAAGAGAGATTTGGCCTGCTCTTTCTTATCGTCATGCTTCTTCAGTACATCTACAACATCTAGATACTACAAGCATGTGTAGTACATATTTGGCAACCCATCCTCCGAATTGACAGTACGATTTAATACTAAGTGTAATAAGTACACTTTCTTACTGTCATAAACAGTGCATAATTGCACTTATGGTGCTGTTACATTTACCCAACTCCCTCCCCCGATTTAATTCTCCTCGTTTTCTGTTAAGACACTCAGAAATTTAGGATGACGTTTTCAATTTCAATTTGCAATACACAAGTTTTAAATATCAGGAATTTCTTTTTCTGGTTTATTAAACAATATAGATTTTATACAAAATTTTAAAATATCCTGAGGTATTTTACAATTTATTGATATATTTTAGTTTTGTTTTATTAGTTTTATAAAACTATAATATCAATATAGCTATAGATTAAGTACTAATTGTAATTAAGAAGCAATAAAATTATTATCTTCAAAAACTAAGACGGTTAGGTGAGGTTGTGATTTTCTATTCAGTTTTTCAGGTAAACTCAAATATTCAGAATATATTTGACAGTACGATTTAATACCAAGTGAAAATAAGTACAATTCCTAACTGCTATGAATAGTACATAATTGCTCTTATTTGTCTCCTTACATTTACCACCCCATTTTTGGAGGACGGGCTGATATTTGATCAGATACGTTTTGCCAGGCGCAAACGTACTACCACACTCGCTCTCCACCTCCCCCCTCCCTCGTCGCCGATCATCAAACTAGAATTTCCAGCCTGCCCGCTTCTGATTGGTGAATCGACGTCTTCACCACTGCACTTCTGCACCTCAGCGCCATCTACCTAGCCGATGTCTGGGCCTGTACCAGCCATTGGAGTTAGAATATTCTGTGATCTCAAGCGGAAACAACCATCTGATATACGATCTGTCTATTAGTGGATGTTCTCAGCCAGCACTTAACCCTCGGCACCTGTTAATTTAATTTTGTCTTTATCCATTTTAGATTAACGTCACCACTATTTTATTTTATGTTATTTTTTTAATCTTGTGAGTTTGCACTGTATATAGCCAAGGAATTGTCTTATTCATAATTTGTTTTAAATTTAAAGTTTCTTTGTTCATACTATTTGTTTTGCTTGTCTTGCCTTACTTTGCCACAGGACACAACAGCTACGCAGTCACTTACTTTTTTTTTAAATGTGATAGGCATTGACACCAGCCATTGGGAGGACTGCCGAACACCTACACTACTTTTTTTCCATCACAATACATAATATGTATATTTACATAATATGTATATTTACATAATATGTATATTTACATTATAAGTATATTTACATATGTATATATAACGTTATATCTTGTGATATCCCTTCACATGCAATTTTGGGGACCCATTGCCTCGGAGAAGAGAATATAAAATATTCTCAGAAGATCTTTAAGATTCTCCCTTAAGACTTGCTTAGTATTTACTTTATTTATTAATAAATAAATGTGATTTATATATTTAGTTTTGTTTTATTAATAAATTTTGTTGTCACTGAGCGAAGTTGTTTATTAAATTTAAAATCTATAGCTTTACATACTTTCATTATGTTGTGTTTTGTTAACTATTACTGTAAAAGTTTATGGAAGTTCCGAAATATCGTGATTTTTTTTTTACTGACAGCTTTTTACCCAAACATTTGCTATAATTAAACATATATCTGGTAATTAGAGGGACGTAATTGCCCTATTCGCGTAACGAGAACATCTGTCATGTTGCCACATATTCCATATATTCTTTGGTAGTTTATCCATGAGAGAAGAACTTGTAGAGAACTTGACGTGTTTTTTTAATACTTTATACAAAGTCCATAAGCCAGCCACATTTCTTGTGTGTTGGAGAATATTGGTGAACAGCAATTGGGGCAAATATATTATATTTTCTTGTTAGACGCTCTAGTCCCTTTTCCGGAGTTTTGACTGTTAACTTTAGATAAGACTGAGGACAGGAATCACAATTTAGCGATGAGTGCGCTATTTTAGATCTTATTTAAAAGTGGAATTGAGTTATACATCTCTTAGCAACTATGCGATGAACTACCCGCTGTAGCTTGTTTGTTGGAGCATTTTGCTGCAACATTTTTTAGTGAAGGATGATATGTAATAATGTCCACTCCTAATGTGATAATTGGTGGGTATTATATCAGTTTTTCTTCTCAAGACACCTGACTAAACGGTTTATATAGTTATGCTTAAGACAGCTGCTAGTTTGTTTTTACAAAGTAACAGTCCATTGTTACCCTCTAAAAATTCCCAAGATAAAATCGATTTACGGATCTCAATGACGAGATTTTCATATGTCAATGAATAGTGTACAACCAACGCTAATTTTAGGTGTTCACTTCAAGATTTTATTGAACTAAAAGTTCCACATGAAAGATAATATTACACCACCACCTTGCTGCTCACACCTCTACCACATTGTTAATGCTGGGAAGAGACCTCATAGACATTATCAATAGAAACTGACCTTTACCGACACTTGTCCAGAGATACAACTCATTATATACTGCAATTATCAGTCGGTTTATGGCATATAATTGCAATATATTACCACTGGGAGCTGGTGGTATATGTTGATATACTCACTATATACCGGCATCTTGCTCATAAAGAACTCTTCCTGCAATCGAAGCGAATGAGTGGTAAGGGATGGTTGCTGTTTCTACCTGCAGTGCTCACTTGGGATTGTGACTCCAACGATGGCAATACTATCAGACGATTATTGAATAAGCCGGACAAGGCACAAACAACAAGGGGCCAGATTCAACAAGGTACTTACGAATGTTTTTCTTCTTAGCGCCTTCGTAGCGACTACGTCGGTATTCAGGTAGACACACTAAGAAGGAAAACGTTCGTAAGTTTGCTCCGTCGGCTAAGAGTGCTGTCGACCACTCGTAGCTTAACGTAAACTGGATATAACTTAATTTTTCTCTACTACACAACACGGAGGATCGATTGTAATATAAACAAAAAATTATAGTTGACGAATCTCGTGAAGAAGTCTTTCGTGTTTGTTATATATGCATTCTCTGCTTGAAACTTGTAGTAAATATGTCTGTTATGATATTAGAATTAGTTTTTTAATAGCAATATATGATACCAGTAGTTATTAAGTAAATAAACACTGGTGAACATGAAATATGAAAGAAGGTGGCTGGTGTGAGCATTTACTGTCACCAAATGCCCCACTGCACAAATAATGTTAGGTAAGAAGGGTAAAAACTTCAAAAACTTCTCTCATTGAATTCTTAAACCTATAACTATGACTGTATGGACTATTATGACAAGTTAGAAAAGAGAGGGGGGAAGAAGGGGTCCAAGACCTGTTACCCAATTTGGCTGTGTGTAACAATAAGTTATTTATATATTTATTTATATATCAGAAGGTACATTGTGTTTGTGAGGATACATAGCACGTTGTTTACATTCTTGTAAAGCCACTAGTACGCGCAGCGTGTCGGGCAGGTCCTTAATCTAACAGATAATTTTAAGGAGGTAAATTCTAGGAAAATTTATAAAATGATAACAGCTACATTGCAAGAAAAAATGAGATGAGAGAGATTAGTAGGTATATTAAAGCACATCAGTAGCTCTGATTGATTGCATTGACAGCTTGATTTGTAATTTAACAAAGATTAATAGGCACAATACAGCATTTTGATAGCACATATAAGAAGACAGCAATGATCACAATGTTAAAGTTGTTTGGATTAGGTACATAAAAATTTGGGGATTGGGTAGCACCAGAGACAGTGCAATTTTAAAGCACAAGGTAGGAAACTATGAAGATGAAATTAGGTACTTTTTGGTTTTGTTTTTGAAAGAGGCCAAAGTTGGACAGTTTTTCATCTCATTAGGGAGTGAGTTCCATAGACTGGGTCCCTTTATTTGGATAGTGTTCTCACAAATTAAGTTTGACTCTGGGGACATCAAAGTTGTAAAAATATTGATGCAGTTATTTAAATAAAAATATAATGAAAGAAATATTACTGGTTTATTTTTATTCTATCTTTTTGTACTGTACAGTGTATCCAAAGAAGTGAAAAAATTAAGACATAATGCACAATTTAATGAATGATTCAAAAGAAATATGACTATTACATTTAAAAATGAGATCTTAATGATCCATGGTTAACATGATTTAATAATGATACTACTGGTAATAATACAAGCTATAATTTAACATCTTTATTACTGATTTTTTTATTAAGTAACTTAGGTGTAGACAGTAATGTGCTGCTACCTTATTCTATATGGAAGATTACACATTGTAGATAAAAAACTAGTTTAAGTTTATCTAATACTCCCGTCTCACAGGATGGTTAGGCATACATGGAATCAAGGGAGAAAATACCAGCTTCAATACAAAAAACAAATCATCTCTGACTAAACAATAACTTCACGATTTTCACAAGAGATAAGCATTGAATCATGGAAACATTATATTATAATTACTCTTGCCAGTTTCTACAAGACTCCTCTCAAACACTATTTTTTTAACATGCTTATGTATACACAGCAATGTGCTGCTTCCCTATTCTGTATGAAGGACCACACAGTGTAGATCAAAAACCAGTTACAAGCTCATCCAACATCCCCACCTCACAGGACGGCCAGTCATACATGGAATCAGGAGAGAACAAAATATTTATGGCTGATCTATTAGCCTCCACTGGCAAAATCTGGGTGAGGCACAAGAATATCTTCCAATATTCCTAAGTGTATGAAGTAATTACAGAGCTCAAAGTACCTCATACCATTTGGTATAAAGTCACTGATAACAGGGATATAGTGTATAGGGATATAGATAGGATATACAACACAGATATAGTGTTGGAGAGTATGTTCTTTCCAGTAGGACAGAAAACAGATGTTTTTTTCCACCAAGAGGGTTATAAACCCATGGAACAGCCTACCCGCTGAAACCGTAAATGCCAAATTCCAGCTAAACAATATCATAAGACAATTGGCGGGCCCCTTTAACAAGCAGCCGGCTTTCTGTCCTCGTCGAGGCCACTAGATAGTTAGTGGCCTTTGGGTAAATTCAATAAATATATACAATAATTGTCAGTGCATCTTCCGAGCAACAAGGACAGCTACACAGTATCTCTTTAATTACGTAGGTAAACAAAAAAATGTAACATATTTGCTTATTACAATGTCGGTGCTGCCTGTAGAAGTTGAAAAACATAGTTTTACTTCGAAATATACTAATTTTTATAAGAAAATTCGACGTAAATAGGGGGCAGTAGAGCTCCGATAAGCCAGCGTCGTGATTGGCTAAATCTTGAAGATGAAGAATGTTGCCTTGTCTCTGATTGGTCAAACGAAACACAGTAGTGACCTCTGTCGGCATGCAGGTGAACCAGACCCAAACCCAAATATCTTCGTAAGAAGACCTACCTGAATTGCACGTAAGCATCTTCTTAGGGCATACTTAGGAACCCTCGTAGCAAACCTACTTACGAAGAAATACATGAAGCTTCGTGAATCTAGGTCCAGGTTCCGCCAAAGAACACAACATTCCCACACTTGATAGTGAGGACGATGCGCTCAAAAATTATTAAGAAACTGATTCAGTGCATATTGGTAAAAGATGTTGAATAGCATAGTGTGCATTTGCTTACTGTATTGTCACACTGAGGCTCAGGATGTCTCCTTGATCCGATTAGCTGGGAATCCGGATGCTGTGAAAAAAAATTCTTAGTGCTTACACCGAAGACCAAATATGGACAAAGTAGTAGTGATTAAAGTTTTTGTTTAACCTGCGAATTTCGGTTAATATGGTGAGGGAGGCAGCACCACCGGCATAACCATGAGGGAGGCAGCACCACCGGCATAACCATGAGGGAGGCAGCACCACCGGCATAACCATGAGGGAGGCAGCACCACCGGCATAACCATGAGGGAGGCAGCACCACCGGCATAACCATGAGGGAGGCAGCACCACCGGCATAACCATGAGGGAGGCAGCACCACCAGCATAACCATGAGGAAGGCAGCACCACCGGCATAACCATGAGGGAGGCAGCACCACCGGCATAACCATGAGGGAGGCAGCACCACCGGCATAACCATGAGGGAGGCAGCACCACCGGCATAACCAGGAGGGAGGCAGCACCACCGGCATAACCATGAGGGAGGCAGCACCACCAGCATAACCATGAGGGAGGCAGCACCACCGGCATAACCATGAGGGAGGCAGCACCACCGGCATAACCATGAGGGAGGCAGCACCACCGGCATAACCATGAGGGAGGCAGCACCACCGGCATAACCATGAGGGAGGCAGCACCACCAGCATAACCATGAGGGAGGCAGCACCACCGGCATAACCATGAGGGAGGCAGCACCACCGGCATAACCAACACCTAGGCCAGTGTAGCCAAGGCTGTGTCCAGTGTGTAGCCTCACACCACATCCTTCCCATCCTCCAGGGAGCACTGTACCACTGTCTGGTCCACCACTGGCATAGACACAACTGCGTTCCTTTAAGAAATGAGGCTCCCTCTTTACTTACTATATGTGAATCTCCTGCTCGCTCTCTGTTTTTGTCTGTCTCTCTCTCTCTCTCTCTCTCTCTCTCTCTCTCTCTCTCTCTCGCTCAATTTTTTATTATTACTTGCTATTAGGAATACTTCATATAAATATTTTATATGAAGTAATCTACAATAACAGAGTTGTTAGAAACCCACCGAAAACACCAGAGCGCTTCAGAATGTAAGTCAATTTCCTCTGTCCAAAATCAGTTCGTTGAAGCGATTCACTAAATTTTTTTTCTCCTGTAACTAAAAACAGCGCCAGAGCAGGATTTTTTTCCCTTAGTTTAAAAAAAAAAGAGACAAACTTTATTTTTTGGGCCATGTTCAGTGTCATGGGTACACGGGGTCCTCTCCCAGGTAACGGGAAAGCTCTCCCATGGGCCCTCTCCCACAGTCTCCGCTACCTGGAGAAAGGAAGTCTCGTATTTTGGCTTCTAAATTTGAATTTTATATTTCGTTCTATACACTGTTGTACTTTGATATTTTAGGAACTATAGAGGGAAAATAGAGTAGAGAGGCAAGTTACGTTACGAGTGAGCAGCAGCAGCAAACCTTCAGTGAAAATCTCAACGATAAAATGGAAAAGGTTCATATAAGGAATTAAATAACAAATAAGAATGCAAACAGAGTAATACAATTAGTGGATGATTAGAATATTACCCAATTTTTCCATCCGTCTCTAGAATCGATAATAAAATATTGTTAAAATAATTGATTATAACAAAATTAAAATACATGTAAGAACACGTCAGCAGATGTTGTTAGGCTGAATGTGGGATCACTTAGCGTTAAGGAGGAAACGATCCGTCTTGACACACGTCAGATATTCAAGAAATTAAAACCACAATGATATTCCACCGTAAGTCCTGAAAACTGCCTTGTGTGTGAGGGTCGTCCCAAGAGCCAGACTGCCTTGTGTGTGAGGGTCGTCCCAAGAGCCAGACTGTCTTGTGTGTGAGGGTCGTCCCAAGAGCCAGACTGCCTTGTGTGTGAGGGTCGTCCCAAGAGCCAGACTGTCTTGTGTGTGAGGGTCGTCCCAAGAGCCAGACTGCCTTGTGTGTGAGGGTCTTCCCAAGAGCCAGACTGTCTTGTGTGTGAGGGTCGTCCCAAGAGCCAGACTGCCTTGTGTGTGGGGGTCGTCCCAAGAGCCAGACTGCCTTGTGTGTGGGGGTCTTCCCAAGAGTCAGACTGCCTTGTGTGTGAGGGTCGTCCCAAGAGCCAGACTGCCTTGTGTGTGAGGGTCGTCCCAAGAGCCAGACTGCCTTGTGTGTGGGGGTCGTCCCAAGAGTCAGACTGTCTTGTGTGTGAGGGTCGTCCCAAGAGCCAGACTGTCTTGTGTGTGAGGGTCGTCCCAAGAGCCAGACTGCCTTGTGTGTGAGGGTCGTCCCAAGAGCCAGACTGTCTTGTGAGTGAGGGTCGTCCCAAGAGCCAGACACCAGCATTCACCAGCATCAGAAGGAAGGAAAAAACTTTTCTGACGCATAATTTATATAAAATATATATATATGTGGGGATGGAAATAGGTAGTTAGAGAGGTTGATGCAAGTGCTGGTGGGTGGGGGAGGGATAGATAAAGAAAGGAGTAAGGCGGGTGGATAGGGACTATGCTTGAGAAAAATAAACTGGGCGTAAAGTTTGCTTTGAACCACACGTAAGAAGAAACAGGTTACTTGGGAACTGTGCAGGACGTCTCTGAGCTCAGGGGAAGGGGTGATGTAGCCTCCCCCCCCCTTCCCACCCAAGAGAAGCAATAAAAGAAAGAAGAGTATTTAGCCAGCCCAGGAAGCCAATGGCTGGAAGACATCGGTGATGGCAGGAAGCGGCAGTCGTTTATCTGCCAACAGTCTGGTTCACTGTTAGTCTTCTTGCTGCTGGAGCTTCTCTTGTCTGAGATTTTATATCTTGTGGCTTTTGTTTCTGCTGCTGTTGTTGACTTGTGACTGCGTCTACTGCTCCCCTTGCTTTCTCTTCTACAACATTGGGAATTGGGTAAAGATAAATCATTACTAACACACACACACACACACACACACACACACACACACACACACACACACACACACACACACACACACACACACACACACACACACACACACAAACTGTGTACGGCGTCTGTCATCGCCACATCACTGTTTAATGCATTTCATTTCTCAACCACTCTGACACTGAAAAAATCATTCTAACGTCTCTATGGCTCATAGTACCCAAATGAGCCACAAAGATATTAGACAATATAATTTCACTTTCAGAGTAGTTAAGAAATGGAATGCATTAGGCAATAATGTGGTGGAGGCAAACTCCATACACAGTTTCAAATGTAGATATGATAGAACCCAGGAGGGTCAGGAACCTATACATCTGTTAATTGGCAGTTGAGCTGCGGGACCAAAGAGCCAGAGCTCAACCCCCTGCAAGCACAACTAGGAGAGTACAACTAGGTTATCTTGAGATGAATTCGGGGCTTAGTGTCCCCGCGGCCCGGTCCTCGACCAGGCCTCCACCCCCAGGAAGCAGCCCGTGACAGCTGACTAACTCCCAGGTACCTATTTACTGCTAGGTAACAGGGGCATCAAGGTGAAAGAAACTCTGCCCATTGTTTCTCACCGGCGCCCGGAATAGAACCCGGGAACATAGGATCACGCGTCCAGTGTTCTGTCCGCTCAGTCACCGGCTCCCCATCACTCTTTCATAGTACCACCGTAGTGTGTGTGTGTACTCCCCACCGGTGAGCACACACACACACACACACACACACACACACACACACACACACACACACACACACACACACACACACACACACACACACACACTCACACTCACACTCACACTCACACTCACACACACACACACACACACACACACACACACACACACACACACTCACACTCACACACACACACACACACACACACACACACACACACACACACACACACACACACACACACACACACACACACACACACACACACACACTTACACACACGAACGGCTCGAAAAACAGGGTCCAAGAGAAAGAGCTTAATCCCATAGCCATAAATAGGTGGGTACACACACACACACACACACTTCTCAAACACTTATACACACGCTCCCATCTCTCCCTACCACTCTCTCCCTCTCTACCTGTTACGGCCACTTAGGACCAGTAACCGGGTTCTTGATGTTGTTACCTTGTAACCTCTATTACAGTATCCGACCCAAGTCGGTAGTATGCTTTCAAGAAATGATTGTATAGCACAATAAAGAATACGGGGGGGGGGGGGGATGAACAATACAATGTTCCCCTTCATCAATATATTTACTTTTACCGTTAAAATACATAAAAACGGAGTATTTCTACACTTATTTACAGTGGTGTCACTTTCACACAGGACACATAAAGCGCACACATGCAGTGTTCGTCAACCCCAGTGTTTCCACCACTCAGTATCCCATCCACTCGTACTGGAAAACACTGGCAAGTTCACCTTTTACGTGGGCCAGCCCACTGATACTGTATCACGAGGTGCCTATACCCCACTATCACCTTCCAACCACTCGCTGGCCGAGGACCTCAGCCACACGCTGATCGGGGTCACAAAACAATGATATACAGGGATAGCGAGCCCCTGGCAGAAGTGTTTAGCGGCCAGCTAGCGGCACTCAACAACAGGCACCTCACTGTTGTCCGTTACTCTCCTAAGCCAATCCTGGGATACACCGATATCTTCCAGCACTACATACATCAGCAGTTATCACACTGCTCCGATCGGTGGCGGCTTACTTAGTCGTCTTCCAGGACCAAGCTGAGAGTACGTGGACTGCCCAAGGTAAACTGCCTTCCTCAGTACGAAAGCTGCCACACGTCACCTCTGTGGACAAAACGCCATCAGTTAAATGGACGTTACACTGGGGAAACCATGAAGTAACACTCACCGGGGAGTTGACATTTTGCTCTGTGGCACAACACAAGGCGCTGGTCTTAATACGCCCACCACCAGAGGCCATCCACAACGACCTATCTGTCTGACCAAGGTAGGAAACCAGAACCATTTGCCGACACGCCACGACCAATAGATGGCGTTGTCCGCATAGCATCCAATATCAGGGGGGGGGGGGGGGTTGGAGTGCAGAATCATAGATGTCTCCAATGTCGAAGGTGACGAGACAGTAACACTCCAACGAAGGTGACGAGACTAACACTACCCCTTTTTTCTCCCCCTCTCCCATCTCAACTCTCCCTCTTTCACTTCTCATCTCTTATTACCCCTTTTTCTCTATCCCTTTCATACCTCTCTACCCCCCCCCCCTCATTCTCTCTCTCTCTCTCTCTCTCTCTCTCTCTCTCTCTCTCTCTCTCTCTCTCTCTCTCTCTCTCTCTCTCTCTCTCTCTCTCTCTCTCTCTCTCTCTCTCTCTCTCTCTCTCTCTCTCTCTCTCTCTCAGAGGTGAAATAGCGAGAGTTTTAACACAACTTTAAACCTTTAACTTTAACCCAACTTAGTAGAACAGAGAACAAACATGAATTGGAGACAAAACCCAGTTGATGGTGAGGGACCTGTTGACCCAATGAAGATGGTCACCCACATTTATGGGGAAATAAAAAAGGAACCACTAGACACTAGACATGAAGGAAACAACAAGCAGCCTACAAGGCAAGCTGAGAGCAGCAAAGGAGGAGATCAAAATCTTCAAAGTTAACCCTACTCAGACTCAGCATCAGACAACAACCATCCTTTACGAAGTTGGGAAAATAACAATTGAACGGACCTGTAGAGTACTTGCCACATTCGTTTACATGCTGAGAAGGAGCCCAGGAGCTATGGCGAGAGTGTAGGAAGTTGTCGTGAAAGCAGCCACTTCACAGAAAGCAGGAAGGTGCCTTAATCAACTGCTTGAAAGTAAATAGTTGATATTAATCAGTGAAGGTCTCCGTTGTGATAGCATTAGAGGAAGTTGTACCGTCATGCTGAACATACAAGCGCTACCACTTTGTAGAGTGGTAGGAAAATGTTGCGTGTTCTGGTGATTGATGGAAAACACTTTCGGTGACCCGGTTTGGTCAGAGATAAACAACGAGTTAACACCGGTGTTTTCCGAGCGACATGAAGTTATCTGACACTATACAACACTTTTTCAAGCCAGACATACAACTACTGACATCATAACTATACTGACCAAGCATCAGACAGTCAAAAAGTGATCCCCGGAGAGGGATCTCCGGGGGTCCCTTTTGGAAGTGGTCCTAGAAGAGGTCCACTCTCTTCTAGGGTCTATATAACCGACTTCATTGGCTAGAGAAACAGTTACTGTGCAGCACCGTTTACTAGGATATTAAGTGCTTCGTTATTAAATATTATCTTGGGCGTGGGAACACTTTCTACGTTTGAGCTATAATTCTGGCACTCTTCTCTTATAGTCTCTATTTAGTACATATATATGCTAGTTATGTAGAATTTGGTGAACGTATTCATAATTAAACTACTGAAGGAACAAGCCTTCTTCCACTGATTATATCAGCTTGAAGCAAAATTTTAGAGGTTTGACATAGTGGGTCGTTCATGAGAATGTTAACGTTTAATCTAATTATATTTCTTTATTATTTCATGTTATGATTTAGTTTTTATTTATTCATTGTTATTATATAGTGACCCATAATATATGTAATATTAAATAATAAGACGAACTAATGCATTTTGCAGAGTGAGGGGAAAACCGATGTTTTCAAGAAATCAGAAAACAAGCGAGAAACTCTAAAGAAAACCCATTGAAGCCAAATATTCGATTGGCTCAGTCAGACTTCGTACTTGGCTACAAATGATTTGTCAATGTGCACAGTACAGCCCATCTAACTGTTTAGACAGTAATTATATTAATGTTGTAAACCATTTTACATACATAAATATAATGGAGAATTAGAAAGTAGGATTTGGAATTACTGAATATGAACAAACTGGAAGAACTTTTGTATTGATGTTGCTAATAAAACCAAACCTAACCTATCCAGCCTAGACCTAATGCACGCTGTCTCAGGCCTAGCATAATATATATGTGCTATACTAGGCCTAGGAATATATAAGTTGGGCTTTAGCTTTATTTCTTCGGGACTCTATATAGTTAATAATACCAAATTATACAAATTGTCCATTACGTCAGTATATGTACATAGTTACAAAAAGTACTATCTAAAGATGAGAATGAGTTGGAATTATGTTTCTTAATTTACCTTAATTTACACTGTATTGCTCAACCAATACTGTGGTTTCCTCCACGTATTTCCTTACGTTTATCAGCATTAAAATTCTTCTAATAATCATGAAAGCAACAAACTAATATGCTGAAGATGAATTGTAATCTATGCTGCTCTGTTGTTGCTGTAATTGTGCTGCCTAGTTTAATATCATCAACAAAGCTTTAGTACTGTGCAGTATAACTGGATATCGCAGTCATTAAATGTTCAGATGTTCAGGCGGTGTAAAACTTACCCTCGTGACATTCCACTTGTCATATCTTGCCATTTGAAAACTTTTTATATGTGAAGCCCATATTGGTATTGAACCTGATGCAATATTTTGTTTCCATTTATTATCTATCAATGCCATGTAATTATATATGTAAAAATAGTCGAAGATGAGGAATTATGCTCTATATATTTTTTAAATTCTTATTTGTAGTTTCAACTACTTTACTTTCAACTGGTAAATAACAAATTATTAAATTGATTTAACAAAAAAAGTCTGTTAATATGAACTCCTGCAGTGTCTAACTTGACAGTGGTACTTCCAAGTGGTCTCAGGTAATTGGTTCCATTAGTCTACTAAATACCTAAATGACGCTTACCAACAAATTGTCCTCTGACCTAATAAATCGCAGTTATAACGGAATCGACAAATTCAGTAAACATTACTTGGTTTTAGTAAAACTGAAGTGCTGCAATATTGACATCTCTTGGGCGTCGGCTTTGATAGGTTAACCGGGATGCTAATTTGGTTGTTAGAGTGGCACTCTAATTGCAGTAAGAAACCTTAACTTTTTTAACTGGTTCAGTTACAAATTTCTCATCTTGAAGAATAGTT
Source organism: Procambarus clarkii (assembly GCF_040958095.1). Taxonomy (NCBI): domain Eukaryota; kingdom Metazoa; phylum Arthropoda; class Malacostraca; order Decapoda; family Cambaridae; genus Procambarus; species Procambarus clarkii. The sequence goes on along the minus strand of NC_091205.1, from coordinate 948,164 downwards.
CATGTTTCGAGTTACTTATTTTGAAACATTTTGAAAGGAATAATGATTTTAATTTTAACTTCGTTTAATATGTACCTGGAAAACAATTATCATGGTCAGCTGCTATATTTCCCATCTATATTTTAGTGGAATAAGCTCATACTGTTTATAAATGGTAACACGTGTAAGGACGTTATTTAAGGAATTTTAAATAGAATTAAAAGTGTAAATAAATTACCTATAACATTTTGGGGCAAATTTACTTCAACATATGTTAAGTTATTATTGCCCGAGGACCGGATATTCAACCGGTGCATCCTGGTTGAATATATACACTGAATATACTATGTGAATATACACATAGAGTTTTATATTTAGTCCAGAGCTATGTCCTGCACTAAAATATACCTGCTTGATGGTGAGTTACTCTCATGCTGGCCTTGTGAGCCCTCTAGACGTTGGCATTCGTTTAACACAACCAAAAATATTTTTTCCTACTGGTATTTGATCAAACGTTTGTCCTATACAATATGTATCACAAGTGTTACATGGTATTTACAATTGACGTATTTATCTCTAAGCGAATTGTTACTAACTTGAAATTTATTAATAGTATTTTCTTAAAAAACACACAAAATGTAAATAAAAAAAATTCCATTATTTTACACGATATTTTAAGCCAGAACAAATGGCAAACGAAATACATCTTTAAGGTGAATTTTCCCTCTGCTGATTAAATTGTAATACGAATATTGATTTTTTTTTAGGTATTCCTCATGAAGCTGGACTGGGTGGGCAATATAGCATCAATAAAGTCAACATTTTCAAACTATTTAAAAAAACTCAATACTAAGAATAAAAAACAATCCTAAGTACATAGGTGCTAATTAAGGGAGAGACTGTTCACCTGTATATATGTGGTCAGAGAAATAATGTACATATGACAATTTATGATCTTGTTATTTAGTATAATCTGATGCTATGGGGTATTTTTTTTTGGAGATTTATGTTAAAAGGAAATAGCGAACACATATTTGTCATTATGTTATGTCAATAGTTTATAAGGGACTGTCTTTATTCTATCTAAATCATGGAATATTTCATGCCTTAGAAGGATTTTATACGAACCATTTTTCATAAATGTTCACATATAAATTCATGTGTAACAGATATGGAGGATTTAGCATGTAATTCCAAATCTCTCTCTCTCTCTCTCTCTCTCTCTCTCTCTCTCTCTCTCTCTCTCTCTCTCTCTCTCTCTCTCTCTCTCTCTCTCTCTCTCTCTCTCTCTCTCTCTCTCTCTCTCTCTCTCTCTCTCTCTCTCTCTCTCTCTCTCTCTCTCTCTCTCTCTCTCTCTCTCCCATCTCTTCTTATTATTACATACAAATATTATAACTCTCACCGATACACTCACCCATAATGTATCTTCCTCAGCTACGACTCGAGAGGGCGAGAGGGGAACATGAGGGCTGGAGGTCGACCTCAGCAGTGGGGGGACGAGGAGGCGTGGGGTGTAGAGCAGAGGGCGTGGTTTGACACGTCAACCACGCCAGCTCATCTGCTGGTGAGGGACGTGGGAGGCCGGGACGAAGGTAACTACCGGTGCAAGGTGCACTTCAAGGCCTCGCCCTCCTGGACCCAGAGCGTCACACTAAATATCAAAGGTGGGTGATAAGGCGGCCTTGCTGTGTGTGTGTGTGTGTGTGTGTGTGTGTGTGTGTGTGTGTGTGTGTGTGTGTGTGTGTGTGTGTGTGTATTCACCTAGTTGTATTCACCTAGTTGTGTTTGCAGGGGTTGAGCTTTGCTCTGTCGGCCCGCCTCTCAACTGTCAATCAACTGTTTACTAACTACTTTCCCCCCCCCCCCACACACACACACCACACACTCACACCCCAGGAAGAAGCCCGTGACAGCTGACTAACTCCCAGGTACCTATTTACTGCTAGGTAACAGGGGCATTCAGGGTGAAAGAAACTTTGCCCATCTGTTTCTGCCTCGTGCGGGAATCGAACCCGCGCCACAGAATTACGAGTCCGGCGCGCTATCCACCAGGCTACAAGGCCCCGTGTGTGTGTGTGTGTGTGTGTGTGTGTGTGTGTGTGTGTGTGTGTGTGTGTGTGTGTGTGTGTGTGTGTGTGTGTGTGTGTGTGTGTTTTTGTGTGTGTGTGTGTGTGTGTGTGTGTGTGTGTGTGTGTGTGTGTGTGTGTGTGTGTGTGTGTGTGTGTGTGTGTGTGTGTGTGTGTGTGTGTTTGTGTGTGTGTGTTTGTGTGTGTGTGTGTGTGTGTGTGTGTGTGTGTGTGTGTGTTTGTGTACTCACCTAGTTGTGTTTGCGGGGGTTGAGCTCTGGCTCTTTGGTCCCGCCTCTCAACCGTCAATCAACAGGTGTACAGATTCCTGAGCCTATCGGGCTCTGTCATATCTACACTTGAAACTGTGTATGGAGTCAGCCTCCACCACATCACTTCCTAATGCATTCCATTTGTCAACCACTCTGACACTAAAAAAGTTCTTTCTAATATCTCTGTGGCTCATTTGGGCACTCAGTTTCCACCTGTGTCCCCTAGTACGTGTGCCCCTTGTGTTAAATAGACTGTCTTTATCTACCCTATCAATCCCCTTCAGAATCTTGAATGTGGTGATCATGTCCCCCCTAACTCTTCTGTCTTCCAGCGAAGTGAGGTTTAATTCCCGTAGTCTCTCCTCGTAGCTCATACCTCTCAGCTCGGGTACTAGTCTGGTGGCAAACCTTTGAACCTTTTCCAGTTTAGTCTTATCCTTGACTAGATATGGACTCCATGCTGGGGCTGCATACTCCAGGATTGGCCTGACATATGTGGTATACAAAGTTCTGAATGATTCTTTACACAAGTTTCTGAATGCCGTTCGTATGTTGGCCAGCCTGGCATATGCCGCTGATGTTATCCGCTTGATATGTGCTGCAGGAGACAGGTCTGGCGTGATATCAATCCCCAAGTCTTTTTCCTTCTCTGACTCCTGAAGAATTTCCTCTCCCAGATGATACCTTGTATCTGGCCTCCTGCTCCCTACACCTATCTTCATTACATTACATTTGGTTGGGTTAAACTCTAACAACCATTTGTTCGACCATTCCTTCAGCTTGTCTAGGTCTTCTTGAAGCCTCAAACAGTCCTCTTCTGTTTTAATCCTTCTCATAATTTTAGCATCGTCCGCAAACATTGAGAGAAATGAATCGATACCCTCCGGGAGATCATTTACATATATCAGAAACAAGATAGGACCGAGTACAGAGCCCTGTGGGACTCCACTGGTGACTTCACGCCAATCGGAGGTCTCACCCCTCACCGTAACTCTCTGCTTCCTATTGCTTAGATACTCCCTTATCCACTGGAGCACCTTACCAGCTACACCTGCCTGTCTCTCCAGCTTATGTACCAGCCTCTTATGCGGTACTGTGTCAAAGGCTTTCCGACAATCCAAGAAAATGCAGTCCGCCCAGCCCTCTCTTTCTTGCTTAATCTGTGTCACCTGATCGTAGAATTCTATCAAGCCTGTAAGGCAAGATTTACCCTCCCTGAATCCATGTTGGCGATTTGTCACGAAGTCCCTTCTCTCCAGATGTGTTACCAGGTTTTTTCTCACGATCTTCTCCATCACCTTGCATGGTATACAAGTCAAGGACACTGGCCTGTAGTTCAGTGCCTCTTGTCTGTCGCCCTTTTTGTATATTGGGACCACATTCGCCGTCTTCCATATTTCTGGTAGGTCTCCCGTCTCTAGTGACTTACTATACACTATGGAGAGTGGCAGGCAAAGTGCCTCTGCACACTCTTTCAGTACCCATGGTGGGATCCCATCTGGACCAACAGCCTTTCTAACATCCAGATCCAGCAGGTGTCTCTTGACCTCCTCTCTCGTAATTTCGAACTCCTCCAAGGCCGCCTGGTTTACCTCCCTTTCTCCTAGCACAGTGACCTCACCCTGTTCTATTGTGAAGACCTCCTGGAACCTCTTGTTGAGTTCCTCACACACCTCTCTGTCATTCTCTGTATACCTGTCCTCGCCTGTTCTAAGTTTCAATACCTGTTCTTTCACTGTTGTTTTCCTTCTGATGTGACTGTGGAGTAGCTTTGGTTCGGTCTTGGCTTTGTTTGCTATATCATTTTCAAAATTTTTCTCTGCTTCTCTTCTCACCCTGACGTACTCATTCCTGGTTCTCTGGTATCTCTCTCTGCTTTCTGGTGTTCTGTTATTCCGGAAGTTCCTCCACGCCTTTTTGTTCAGTTTCTTCGCTTCCATACATGCCCTATTATACCATGGATTCTTCTGTTGCTTCTCGGATTTTTCCCTTTGGGCCGGGATGAACCTGTTTACTGCCTCCTGACACTTTTGGGTAACATAGTCCATCATACCCTGTACAGACTTGTCTCTGAGGTCTGTGTCCCAAGGTATTTCACTTAGGAAACTTCTCATCTGTTCATAATTCCCCTTTCGGTATGCCAGCCTTTTGATTCCTAGTTCTTTTTGGGGGGAGATAAGTCCTAGCTCTACCAGGTACTCAAAGTTCAATACACTGTGATCACTCATTCCCAAGGGCGCTTCCATCTTAACTTCCCTTATATCCCATTCATTTAGGGTAAATATCAAATCAAGCATTGCTGGTTCATCTTCTCCTCTCATTCTTGTTGGTTCTTTGGTGTGCTGGCTTAGAAAGTTTCTTGTTGCCACGTCCAGCAGCTTAGCTCTCCATGTTTCTGGTCCCACATGCGGGTCTCTGTTCTTCCAATCTATCTTCCCATGGTTGAAGTCTCCCATAATTAGTAGTCCAGATCCATTCCTGCTAGCAACAGAAGCTGCTCTTTCTAGCAACAGAAGCTTGTGTGTGTGTGTGTGTGTGTGTGTGTGTGTGTGTGTGTGTGTGTGTGTGTGTGTGTGTGTGTGTCTGTACTCACCTAATTAAACTCACCTAATTGTGCTTGTGGGGGTTGAGCTCTGGCTCTTTGGGCCCGCCTCTCAACCGTCAATCAACTGGTGTACAGATTCCTGAGCCTACTGGGCTCTATCATATCTACATTTGAAACTGTGTATGGAGTCAGCCTCCACCACATCACTTCCTAGTGCATTCCATTTACTAACTACTCTGACACTGAAAAAGTTCTTTCTAATGTCTCTGTGGCTCATTTGGGTACTTAGCTTCCACCTGTGTCCCCTTATTCACGTCCCTCCAGTGTTGAATAGTTTATCCTTGTTTACCCGGTCGATTCCTCTGAGGATTTTGTAGGTTGTGATCATGTCCCCCCTTACTCTTCTGTCTTCCAGTGTCGTAAGGTGCATTTCCCGCAGCCTTTCCTCATAATTCATGCCTCTTAGTTCTGGGACTAGTCTAGTAGCATACCTTTGGACTTTTTCCAGCTTCGTCTTGTGCTTGACAAGGTACGGGCTCCATGCTGGGGCCGCATACTCCAGGATTGGTCTTACATATGTTGTGTTCAAGATTCTGAATGATTCCTTACACAGGTTCCTGAACGCCGTTCTGATGTTAGCCAGCCTCGCATATGCCGCAGACGTTATTCTCTTTATGTGGGCTTCAGGAGACAGGTTTGGTGTGATATCAACTCCAAGATCTTTCTCTCTGTCTGTTTCATTAAGTACTTCATCTCCTATTCTGTATTCTGTGTCTGGCCTCCTGCTTCCACTGCCTTGTTTCATTACTTTGCATTTACTCGGGTTGAACTTCAACAGCCATTTGTTGGATCATTCACTCAGTCTATCTAGGTCATCTTGTAGCCTCCTACTATCATCCTCTGTTTCAATCCTCCTCATAATTTTTGCATCGTCGGCAAACATTGAGAGGAACGAATCTATACCCTCTGGGAGATCATTTACATATACCAGAAACAGTATAGGTCCAAGGACTGACCCCTGCGGGACTCCACTTGTAACGTCTCGCCAATCTGAGATCTCACCCCTCACACTGACTCGTTGTCTCCTGTTGCTTAGTATTATATTCTTGTGGGTTGGTTGTGTCGTCGTGCTCCTTTATGGACAACCCAACCCACAACTCGGTAGAGTGCTTATACTAGGAGATCACCCTTGGCGCTTCTGGCCCTTGGAGAGGGGCTCAACGTCACACGTTTAGGGGATGCGGCTCCAACACTTAGCCTCGTTGTCACGTGCACACACCCACTCGAGCAGCTGTGACTCCCCACTCTCTCGTTATCAGATGTGATTTCCTCAATCCCCTATGACTTACTAGTATTACCTTCTACCCTGTCCACAGCAGTGGTTCTTGGTTCTTTCTCCTTCTTTACTACCTCCTGGGAAGCCTCACTAGGACAAGGGCAAACACCAACAAATTGGGATATATTTACTGGACAAAGCACATACACAATACATACACACATATAATAATAATGAATCCTATACTCTATAATATTACAATCAGGTTGCACTCCAACACCATCAGAACTCTATCATCAGCTTATCAAGTGGTATCCTATCGTCTGATTCACCACCTGATACTATCAACCTCCTCAAGTAGATCAAGTCTACATACACTGTTGCACTATCAACAAGAGGAATAAACATATATATATATATATATATATATATATATATATATATATATATATATATATATAAATGTGTACAATGAAAATCAGCATGTGAAGGCAATAACATATATCAGCATAAATGTTCCTTGCTACACTGCAATGATCAATCGATCACCCTATCAGTCCTAGAACGCATACATCGGTAGGTAATCCAGCCTACGCCTGCAACTCTAAACTTGAGTATAAAACACTCCTTGACATAAGAATGCAAACAGTCGCTCACCTCTCACTGCGTCTTGCACGCTAACGACAACCAAACACTATCAACTCCCTACTAGTAATCCACCAGAACTTCCCCTTCCACCTCTGGAAGTTCACTACCCTGATACCTTCAGGTTCTTCCGGGCTTCACTACCAGGATCCTTTGCAGCTCCTCCAGGCTGCTATCATGAAGTTTCCTTGAGCAACTACGGTGCTTCACCCTTCTGCTAGGCTCCTCCACAGCTCTCTTGGCTGCTACACCATGAAGTTTCCTCGAGCAACTATGGTGCTCCACCACCTCTACAGAAGCACGTGACACTCCTCTTCACTGCTTCTCCTCACAGCTCGAGGTCCTCGCCTCCACTACCTTGGAGTCTCATCAACTACTCCCTCTGTGCTGGCTTCGAAGTTCTCAGCAACTTCTTCCCCAAAGACAAACCTGCAACCCATCGACACTCCAATAAAATTGTTTCCCCTTTAACACATAAACAAAAATAATCACACAATATGTTTGTCTCCAACCTCTATCTGTCCTCCACATACAGTGAGAGTGGACTCCCCCGTTTTGGGCGGGTCCATACTCCACCTCGCCTGGCGGCGGTCCTCACTCGCTGGGAGGGTCTTCCTCCGTCAGGAGCCGGGCTCCCTCAGTCGCCTGCCAGCGCTCAGAGGGGACGGACGTCGCTCCATGTTCCTCCCTCTTCACTCTCTTATTTCAGGCTTTCTGCCTTATTAAAACATGTCTAACTTATAAATAAACATCGCTACTGTCGCTGGGCACACGACCAACTACAAGCAATCACTATGAACTGGCGTATATCATGCTTACCACAGATTGTCTGGTCGAGGGTGCTTCTCCCTCTGACGAAGCTTGATCAGCGCGCTTCCACGGCCCACAATAATGCCTCCGAGCAGCTTAATATTCACTAATTATCGCCCACGACTTGAGACCACACGTCCCCAGCTCGATTCCACAGCTGGTACGTCTGCACACTTCTCTTCTCTTCGAGATATATCACTAGGGGTTCCCTTCTGACGGGAGCTCAACGGAGCGCGGCTTTTCCCCTGCGATGTCTGGCCTCAAGTGAGGTCAAAGCCCCTCCAGAAGCGAGCCTCACGCCTCCAGCAAAATGTCCACATCTCCTAGCCAGTCATTTATCTGTTTTATTCTTCATTGCCCATAATCTCAAATTGTTATACATATCCAAGCAACTATTTTACATATGCGTTATCACCTCAATATTTGCTAGACCTTCTAATCAGGTCAGGCTTGATGAATAACTCAAGGAGGGAGACTCGTTTCTCCTGTAGGCTGAGATCATAACACTCCCCTCCCCTTATTTTTGAGAGTTATTCCAGTGGCAAAGCTCGGGATAATACATCCGCCACCACACTGTCTCGTTCTTCACCCCCATATACTCCCTTAGGAGTCTACAATTTGTTCGTTGCTCCTTGCAGCATCTGGCTCACAACTCTCCAGGAACATGATCTTCTCACAAACGATCTGACCTCTCTGGCACCTCTTAGCTAGGCTGTCCTCCTTGGACGCCTGCACTCCATCGGTCCACTCTACTTACTGTCTCCACCCTCCGTTTCCTCGACTTCTTCTCTCCACATCCAGAGTCAGACGTCTACTGTCTGTACCTCCTCTGTCGTCTTCACACTTCCATCTACTGCCGTTATACTTTCGTCTCCTGTCATCATACTTCACTCCCTCGTCTTCACCGACGCTCCTCCCTTTCGTCTCCTCATTTATCTGAGACCTCATCCTGTTCGACTCCCACCGAGTCCTCGGCTTTCCTCTATTCCTCCATGCTTGTATCATCTTCCTCTTCCCACACTTTTCACCTCTATACCACTCCATTTCTTCTCCTTCAACTCTTCTTCGTTACCTAAAAGTTTCTTCGAGCGCTGTACTACACTCAACAGCACTCGACCGTACATGTCGCTTTACGTTTCCTAGAGTGCTCGTAATCATCTCTCCACACATACTGTCTCTTCTCCTTTCATTTTCTCGGTAATTACTCTTCTTCACTATCTTTTCTTCACGTTTTCTGTGGAACATGTCAACTCCTGACATCTCAAACAACTTAACTCCACTATCCAAATGCCTCTGTGCTCGTGGACAACTTGACGCTCTACTCCCGTCCTCAGTCTGTCCAGATCTTTCCTCATTCCTACTCAGCACAGTTGCATTCACCTTCCGACTCTTAATTTCAGCAGCTTGGGCTCTACTCAAGTCCGCTCTCTTCACATGATTCTTCTTCGGCTGGGCCATCTTCACCTTTGACCTCACCGAGACTTCATCTTCCAGGGCTGGACCTTCATCAAACAGCCATGCTATATCTACATCGATATCTTCCACCGGTTTAATCGACACTGTCTCATCTTCTCCAGCGTCTTCCTTGTCGGCCACCTCAGCATTCATCACTACCGAGACAGGGTTTTCAATGGCTTGGCGGTCTCCTGACTCATCTCCTCGGATGTCAGTCAGGTTCACACTCTCAGGTGTCCCACCCGTGCCATGGCCTTCTGGGCCCTCCTCTGGCACAGTCTCCACTATGACTCTTGGCAACACCTTTGTCCCGCACAAGTCATTCCCCAGGATCACTTGGACTCCTGGAACAGGTATGTCGGGGCATACTCCCAACATCACCTCCGCCGACACATATTCCGACCTTAGCTGGACAGTACAAACGGGCATGTCACTCTCAGACAATAACCCATATACTTTCATCTTCCCACTGCCAGCTAACCGTCGATCATTCCCAATCAGACTTCTCGTAATCAAGCTCTGATTAGCTCCAGTATCTCTTAAGATACCAACTTCTACTTCAGGTTGGCCTCCTATACTGATCCAACCTTTGCTCATGAACGGCCTATACCTCTCGTTCACTAAGTTCGCTCTCTGTGGTTTGTCTTGGAACACATTAGTATATTTACTTTGGGGGTCACACATGGCCAGGGTCACAACTCTTTTGCCCTGCCTACAATCTCGCATTACGTGACCCAATCCGTTACAATTGTAACATCTCATCTGGGAAAAGTCTCTTTTATATGTACCAGAGTAGCTCTGACTCTGCCCACTCGAATTGGAGTTCCTCGGGCCAGACGTACTACTCGTACTCTGTGGAGCTTTACTGGACTCTCGATTCCCTGGATAACGATTTGTTTCTCGTTTAGCTCCTCCATCCTCACTTTCAGACGAAGTGCGCGACCTACTCTTCTGAGTTTTAGGGTACTTACTTTTATCTGCCCATTTATCAAAATTCTTCTCACCCCAGACTCTTCTGGGTCTCTCATAATTTCTTCCTCCCCAGACTCCACTGGATCTGCCATTGCTGCGTCTCACCTCATTCTTCACTCTGTTCTCCCTTAAGCTCTTGTACGCTTCAGTAATCATATCCGCCCTATCTGCGGCATCTTTCACCTCCTTTATCCCTGCTTCTTGGATCTTGAACTTTGTTTCGGGATGCATCATCTCCAAAAACTTCTCCATGACCATCAGTTGCTTCAGGTCAGCGTAAGATCCAACTCCAGCAGCCTCAATCCACTTCTGGAATCGTCTTTCCAGATCTCTTGCCGTCTCAGCAAACGTACATGCTCCAACTTTGATCATTTCTCTGAAGCGCTTCCTATAAGCTTCTGGGGTTAACTGAAACGAGCGCAATATGCTGCTCTTTACTGTGGCATAATCCTGGCACTCTTCCAGTGACAATTGGGTGTATGCCTCCCTGGTTGCACCGGTCAATCTTAACTGGACCAGCTGGGCCCATTCCTCCTGTAGCCACTCCTTGATACTGGCTACCTTTTCAAAGTGCTCGAAAAAGCTCTCTGCCTCTTCGGGAACAAACAAGGGAATGTCCTTCTCCCTAACCCTAACATCTGGTGGGTGTGATACCTGGGTGGTGCTCTCTGGCAACCCATGTTCGATCCTTTGTTCAGCCAAGGTTCTGTTCGCTTCTATCTGCATTTGTTTTGTTCTCTCTTTTTCTTTTTCGACCTGGGCTCTTTCTTTTTCAACCTGGGCTTTTTCTTTTTCGACCTGGGCTTTTTCTTTTTCTTTCTCCTGTTCCAACTCCAGTTCTCTTATTCTGGTTTTCTCTTTTTCTATTTCCAGTCTGGTTTTCTCTTTTTCCTTCTCGGCTTCATTTTTCATCTGGAGTTCCAATTTCATCTTTTCCAGCTGGAACTGTCTCTCCTCACGCTGCATCTGGAGCTCTAACTGGAATCTTTCCAAGCTCCTACTTCGGCTACTCCTGCTACTGCGGCTACTCTTGCTGCTCCTACTCGATCCCTGGGATCTCACTTCATCCTGCCCATCCTTTCCACTTTCAGCTCCTTTCTGGGCTCCTTGCTCTGCCGCTTCACTTTTGGCTCTTAACTGCCTCAGGATCTCATCCTTCATCCCAGCTACTTTAGATGCTTTCAACCTAATGCCACATTTTTCTGCTATTTGTTTCAATTGATCCCTCGTGCAACCTTCTAAGTCCTCAGGCTTGCCTGACTCCACAAATGCTTGCACCTTATCCATCTTTGTCCTGTGAGTCTTCCCAAGAGAGAGAGTATACACCTGCGGTCACACAGTTTATCTATTTCAGCAAGGGTGTACAAATCCACTCTTGGACAGGGTATGGGTGTGTCAGTTCACTCTCCCGGACACAGGCCCCCAATTTTATTATTATATTCTTGTGGGTTGGTTGTGTCGTCGTGCTCCTTTATGGACAACCCAACCCACAACTCGGTAGAGTGCTTATACTAGGAGATCACCCTTGGCGCTTCTGGCCCTTGGAGAGGGGCTCAACGTCACACGTTTAGGGGATGCGGCTCCAACACTTAGCCTCGTTGTCACGTGCACACACCCACTCGAGCAGCTGTGACTCCCCACTCTCTCCTTATCAGATGTGATTTCCTAAATCCCCTATGACTTACTAGTATTACCTTCTACCCTGTCCACAGCAGTGGTTCTTGGTTCTTTCTCTCTCTCTCTCCTTCTTTACTACCTCCTGGGAAGCCTCACTAGGACAAGGGCAAACACCAGCAAATTGGGATACATTTACTGGACAAAGCACATACACACATATAATAATAATGAATCCTATACTCTATAATATTACAATCAGGTTGCACTCCAACACCATCAGAACTCTATCATCAGCTTATCAAGTGGTATCCTATCGTCTGATTTACCACCTGATACTATCAACCTCCTCAAGTAGATCAAGTCTACATACACTGTTGCACTATCAACAAGAGGAATAAACATATATATATATATATATCTATAAATGTGTACAATGAAAATCAGCATGTGAAGGCAATAACATATATCAGCATAAATGTTCCTTGCTACACCGCAATGATCAATCGATCACCCTATCAGTCCTAGAACGCATACATCGGTAGGTAATCCAGCCTACGCCTGCAACTCTAAACTTGAGTATAAAACACTCCTTGACATAAGAATGCAAACAGTCGCTCACCTCTCACTGCGTCTTGCACGCTAACGACAACCAAACACTATCAACTCCCTACTAGTAATCCACCAGAACTTCCCCTTCCACCTCTGGAAGTTCACTACCCTGATATCTTCAGGTTCTTCCGAGCTTCACTACCAGGATCCTTTGCAGCTCCTCCAGGCTGCTCTCATGAAGTTTCCTTGAGCAACTATGGTGCTTCACCCTTCTGCTAGGCTCCTCCACAGCTCTCTTGGCTGCTACACCATGAAGTTTCCTCGAGCAACTATGGTGCTCCACCACCTCTACAGAAGTACGTGACACTCCTCTTCACTGCTTCTCCTCACAGCTCGAGGTCCTCGCCTCCACTACCTTGGAGTCTCATCAACTACTCCCTCTGTGCTGGCTTCGAAGTTCTCAGCAACTTCTTCCCCAAAGACAAACCTGCAACCCATCGACACTCCAATAAAATTGTTTCCCCTTTAACACATAAACAAAAATAATCACACAATATGTTTGTCTCCAACCTCTATCTGTCCTCCACATACAGTGAGAGTGGACTCCCCCGTTTTGGGCGGGTCCATACTCCACCTCGCCTGGCGGCGGTCCTCACTCGCTGGGAGGGTCTTCCTCCGTCAGGAGCCGGGCTCCCTCAGTCGCCTGCCAGCGCTCAGAGGGGACGGACGTCGCTCCATGTTCCTCCCTCTTCACTCTCTTATTTCAGGCTTTCTGCCTTATTAAAACATGTCTAACTTATAAATAAACATCGCTACTGTCGCTGGGCACACGACCAACTACAAGCAATCACTATGAACTGGCGTATATCATGCTTACCACAGATTGTCTGGTCGAGGGCGCTTCTCCCTCTGACGAAGCTTGATCAGCGCGCTTCCACGGCCCACAATAATGCCTCCGAGCAGCTTAATATTCACTAATTATCGCCCACGACTTGAGACCACACGTCCCCAGCTCGATTCCACAGCTGGTACGTCTGCACACTTCTCTTCTCTTCGAGATATATCACTAGGGGTTCCCTTCTGACGGGAGCTCAACGGAGCGCGGCTTTTCCCCTGCGATGTCTGGCCTCAAGTGAGGTCAAAGCCCCTCCAGAAGCGAGCCTCACGCCTCCAGCAAAATGTCCACATCTCCTAGCCAGTCATTTATCTGTTTTCTTCTTCATTGCCCATAATCTCAAATTGTTATACATATCCAAGCAACTATTTTACATATGCGTTATCACCTCAATATTTGCTAGACCTTCTAATCAGGTCAGGCTTGATGAATAACTCTCAAGGAGGGAGACTCGTTTCTCCTGCAGGCTGAGATCATAACACTTAGGTACTCCTCTATCCACCGGAGTACCTTCCCTTTTACTCCCGCCTGCGTCTCCAACTTTTGCACTAGCCTCTTGTGTGGCACTGTATCAAAGGCTTTCTGACAATCCAAAAATATGCAGTCTGCCCACCCTTCTCTTTCTTGCCTTATTTTTGTTTCCTGGTCGTAGAATTCAAGTAACCCTGTGAGGCAGGACCTGCCATCCCTGAAACCATGTTGATGCTGTGTTACAAAGTTCCTTCGCTCCAGATGCTCCACTAGTTTTTTCGCACAATCTTCTCCATCAGCTTGCATGGTATGCAGGTTAGGGACACAGGCCTGTAGTTCAGTGCCTCCTGTCTATCTCCTTTCTTGTATATCGGGACTACGTTAGCTGCTTTCCAAATATCTGGCAGTTCCCCTGTTGCCAGTGATTTGTTATACACTATGGAGAGTGGTAGGCACAGTTCTCCTGCTCCTTCCTTTAGAACCCAAGGGGAGATTCCATCTGAGCCTATAGCCTTTGTCACATCCAACTCTAGTAAACACTTCCTTACTTCCACGCTGGTAATCTCAAACTCTTCCAGTGGTTCCTGGTTAGCTATTCCCACACTTAAATCTGGAATTTCTTCTTGCTGAAAGGTGAAGACCTCCTGGAATTTCTTATTCAATTCCTCACACACTTCCTTGTCATTTGTAGTGAATCCTTCCTCCCCTATCCTTAATTTCATAACCTGTTCCTTTACTGTTGTTTTTCTCCTGATGTGGCTATGCAACAATTTAGGCTGAGTCTTTGCCTTGCTTGCGATGTCATTTTCGTATTGTCTTTCTGCCTCTCTTCTCATCCTGACATATTCATTCCTGGCATTCTGGTATCTTTCTCTGCTCTCCAGTGTCCTGTTATTCCTATAGTTTCTCCATGCCCTTTTACTTTGCTGCTTAGCTAGCCCACATCTCTGATTAAACCATGGGTTTCTCATTTTCATTTCTCTGTTTTCCTTTTGGACTGGGACAAACTTGTTTGCTGCGTCCTTGCACTTCTGCATGATGTAATCCATCATATCTTGGGCCGTCTTTCCCCTGAGCTCTGTTTCCCATGCTCTATCTGTTAGGAATTTTCTGATCCCCTCATAGTTCCCCTTTCAGTATGCTAACCTTTTGGTTTCGGTATCCCTCCTCGAGTTCAATAACCCTTCTTCTATCAAGTACTCAAACACCAGTACACTGTGGTCGCTCATTCCTACTGGGTCCTCAAAACCGATTTTTCTTATGTCGGAGTCGTTCAGAGAGAAGACTAGGTCGAGTCTCGCTGGTTCATCATTGCCTCTCATCCTTGTGGGTTCTCCGACATGCTGGGTTAAAAAGTTTCTTGTCACCACCTCCAATAGTTTGGCTCTCCACGTATCCTCGCCTCCATGCGGTTCCTTGTTCTCCCAGTCAATCCTTCCGTGATTGAAGTCGCCCATGATGAGCAGGTGGGATCTATTTCTACAGGCAGCAGAGGCTGCCCTCTCAATTATAGTGTTAACTGCCATGTTGTTGTTTTCATACTCTTGACTGGGTCTTCTGTCATTTGCTGGAGGGTTGTATATTACTGCTACTACTATTCTTGGTCCTCCCATTGTTATGGTGCCTGCTATGTAGTCTCTGAACTCCTCACAGCCTGGGATGGCCATCTCCTTAAAACTCCATTCCTTTCTCATGAGTAGGGCCACTCTGCCTCCTCCCCTACCTTCCCTCTCTTTCCTTATTACTGTGTACTCCTGGGGAAACACGGCATTTGTTATGATTCCAGAGAATTTTGTTTCAGTGAGTCCGATCACATCTGGGTTAACTTCCTGTGCTCTTTCCCTTAGTTCACTTGTCTTGCTTGTGATCCCATCTATGTTCGAGTACATCACCCTGAAACTGACTCTCTTCTGCTTCTTCTCTGGGGGGGGACCTTTGGGATCTGGGGTGAGTGGGAGCTGGGGGGGCCTGGCACGGGGAGACTGGTGAAGGAGGGAGGGCTTGGGTGGGGGGAGAGGGGGAGGGTAAGGGCGGTGGGTAAGAGGGGGAGGGAAGGGGGAAGAGTGAGAGGGTTGGAGGGGAGAGTGAGAGGTGGAGGGTTGGGGGGGGTGATAGAGGAAGGGTTGGGGAAGCATGGGGGGAGGAGAGGCTGTGGGGGATAGGGGAGATGGGGGGGCTTGGGGGGGGAGAAAAGGGTGGAGGGCTTGGGGGGCGTGGGGGAAAAAGGAGGGCTGAGGTGGGTGAGGAAGAGGGGAGGGTTTAGGGGAGTGGGGGAGAGGGGAAGACTTAGGTGGGGTGGGGGAGAGTGGGGGGCTTAGGGGGGGCGGGGGAGAAGGGAGGGCTTGGGGGTGGGAGAGACGGGAAGGCATGTGGAAGAGGGGAGGCCTTGAGGGATGTGGGAGAAGGGAGGTCTTGGGGAGAGGGGTGAGTTGGAGGAGGGGGATGAGTGGGAGGAGGGGGGTGAGTGGGAGGAGAGGGGTGGGTGGGGGGAGGGTGCCCTAGGTGGGTACTTAGTGGGGGGCTGACAGGGGATGGGGCAAGTTGGGTGTCTGTTGGGTAGAATGTGGGGGTGGTGCCCCAATCCCTGTGGCTGTTGCATTGTTTGAGGAGGGTTCCCCATTCCCCTCTGAGATTGTAGGGATCGGGGTTGTGGCTCCCTGATTCCTTTCGCTCTCCCTGCGCTCCTTCCTTGCGTCTGCTGCCTGCATTCTCTCTTCCCTTGTCATATCCCTCTGCAGGAATACTCTTTTGAACTTCTCTACATATGCTACATATGGGGGCCTCGTAGCCTGGTGGATAGCGCGCAGGATTCGTAATTCTGTGCCGCGGGTTCGATTCCCGCACGAGGCAGAAACAAATGGGCAAAAGTTTCTTTCACCCTGAATGCCCCTGTTACCTAGCAGTAAATAGGTACCTGGGAGTTAGTCAGCTGGCTTCCTGGGGGTGGAGGCCTGGTCGAGGACCGGGCCGCGGGGACACTAAAGCCCCGAAATCATCTCAAGATAACCTCAAGATAAGATGCTAGACAGCTCTTCCTTTCTAACAGTTCCTCTTTCGCGATTTCGCTCATGAATACCACCTTTATCATTCGGTCTCTGTCCTTGTTGTACTTTCCAAGCCTGAAAACCTTTTCAACATTTTGTTCAGCTCCCTCCATCCTTACCTCTTTTAGGATCTCTTTAACCATGTTTTTGTCCTTGTCTCTCCGCTCCTTTGGTCTGGTCCCTGTTTGCTCTTTAATGCCTGCTACTACTACTGCTCGTTTTCTCTCTATCAGCCGAATAGTACATCTAGCTGCTTCCTGAGAGGAGGCCACTTCCATGGCGACTTCCTTAACTGCAGACCTAGCTTCAGGGCTCTTTTTAAGCATTTCAGCAAAAGAGATCTGGGTTGTGGTGGTCCCCTCCACAGTAGCATTCCCATCTCCCTGGGGTACGGTTTGTGCCTGGTATTGTAGAAGAGTCTCCTTTAGGCTTCTTATCTCCTCCTTTGCTGCCCTTAGATCATCTTGCAGGTTGGCTACTGTCTCCCCCATTACCCTCAGTCCTTCACTGAATTCATTCCGCATTTGCTGGAGTACTTCCTTCATCCAGTCTTCCTGTTCCACCCCATCCTCTG
>NC_091205.1:843494-928494 GCF_040958095.1 Procambarus clarkii | reverse complement strand
TCACTCCAGCTTATGTACCAGCTTCTTATTCTTTACACTGTCAAAGGCTTTCCGACATTCCAAGAAAATGAAGTCCGCCCAGCCTTCTCTTTCTTGCTTAATTAAACTTTGTCACTTGGTCGTAGAATTCTATTAAGCCAATCAGGCAAGATTTATCCTCCCTGAATCCATGTTGGCGATTTGTCACGAACTCCCTTCTCTCCAGATGTGTTACTAGGGTTCTTTCCTCTCGATCTTCTCCATCACCATGCATGGTATACAAGTTAAGGACGCTGGCCTATTGTTCAGTGCCTCTTGCCTGTCGCCCTTTTTGTATATTGGGACCACATTCGCCGTCTTCCACATTTCTGGTAGGTCTCCCGTCGCCAGTGACCTACTGTATACAATGGGGAGTGGCAAACAAAGTGCCTCTGCACACTCTTTCAGTGCCCATGGGGAGATCCCGTCTGGACCAACAGCCTTTCTAACATCCAGATCCAGCAGGTGTCTCTTGATCTCCTCTCTCGTAATTTTGAACCCTTCCAGGGCCACCTGGTTTACTTCCCTTTATGTGATCTCACCTTGTTCTATTGTGAAGACATCCTGGAATCTCTTCTTGATTTCTACACACACCTCTTTGTCATTCTTTGTATACCTGTCCTCGCCTGTTTTAAGTTTCTTTATCTGTTTTTTCACTGTTGTTTTCCTCCTGATGTGACTGTGGATTAGCTTTGGTTCGGTCTTAGATTTGTTTGCTATATCATTTTCATAACTTTTCTCTGCTTCTCTTCTCACCCTAACATACTCATTACTGGTTCTGTGTGTACTTACCGAGTTCTACTTACCGAGTTGTGCTTGCAGGGGTTGAGCTCTGGCTCTTTGGTCCTGCCTCTCAACGGTCAGTCAACTAATTTACAGGTTCCTGAGCCTACTGGGCTGTATCATATTTACACCTAAAGCTGTGTATGGAGTCAGTCTCCGCCACATTACTTCCTAATGCATTCCATTTGTCTGCTACTCTGGCACTGAAAAAATTCTTTCTAACGTCTCTATGGCGCTTTTGGGCACTCAAATTCCACCTGTGTCCCCTAGGTCATGTGTCCTTTGTGTTAAATAGTCTGTCTTTATCTACCCTATCAATTCCTCTGAGAATCTTGTATGTGGTGATCATGTCCCCTCTAACTCTTCTGTCTCCCAGTGACGTGAGGTTTAATTCCCCTAGTCTCTTCTCGTAGCTCATACCCCATAGTTTGGGTACTAGTCTGATGGCAAACCTTTCAACCTGAACCTGACTGGAAAAAAATGAAGTCTGCTCATCCTTCTCTTTCTTGCTTATTCTTTGTCCCCTAATCGTAAAATTCTATCAAGCCTGTAAGGCAAGATTTACCCTACCTGAACCCATGTTGATGGGTTGTCACGAAGTTCCTTCTCTCCAGATGTGGTATTAGATTTTTTTTTCATGATCTTCTCAAATACCTTGTATGGTATACAAGTTAAGGACACTGACCAGTAGTTCAGTGACTCTTGTCTGTCACCCTTTTTGTATATTGGGACTACATTAGTTGTCTTCCATATTTCTGGTAGGTCTCCCGATTCCAGTGACCTACTATACACTATGGAGAGTGGCAAACAAAGTGCTCTTGCACACTTTTTCAATCTCCATGGTGAGATTCCGTCTGGCTCAACAGCGTTTCTCACGTCCAGCTCCAATAGGTGCCTCTTGACCTAACCTCTTGTAATTTCGAACCCTTCCAAGATCGCCTGGTTTGCTGCCACCTTTCCTAGCGCCGTGACCTCTCCTTGTTCTATTGTAAAGACCTCCTGGATAATCTTGTTGAGTTCTTCACACACCTCTTTGTCATTCTCTGTGTACCTGTCCTCACCCGTTCTAAGTTTCATCACCTGTTCCTTCACTGTTGTTTTCCTCCTGATGTGACTGTGTAGTAGTATTGGTTCGGTCTTGGCTTTATTAGCTATATAATTTTCTCAGCTGCTCTTCTCACACTAACATACTCGTTCCTGGTTCTCTGGTATCTCTCTCTACTTTCTGGTGTTCTGTTATTTCGGAAGTTCCTCCACGCCCTTTTGTTCAGTTCCTTTGCTTTCATACATTCCCTATTAAATCACAGATTCATCTTTTGCGTCTCGTTTTTTCCTGTCGGGCCGGGATAAACCTGCTTACAGCCTCCTGACTGTTTGGGTGACATAGTCTATCATGTCTTGTACAGACTTGGTTCTATGTTCTGTGTCCCATGGTATATCCCTTAGGAATTTATTCATCTCCTCATAGTTTCCCTTCCGGTACGCCAGCCCTTTGTTTCCCAGTTCTTTTTTGGGGGTGATAATTCCTAGCTCAACCAGGTAATCAAAGCTCAAAACACTATGATCTCTCATTCCCAAAAGGGGCTTCCAACTTAACTTCCCTTATATCCGACTAATTAAGGGTAAATTTCAAATCAAGCAAAGCTGGTTCATCCTCTCCTCTCATAATTGTCGGTCCCTTGACTTGTTGATTTAGAAAGTTTCTTGTTGCCACGTCCAGCAGCTTAGCTCTCCATGTGTCTGGTCCTCCATGTGGGTCTCTGTTCTCCCAATCTATCTTCCTGTTGTTGAAGTCTTCCATGATTAGTAGTCTGGATCCGTTTCTGCTAGCCACAGAGGCTGCTCTCTCTATTATATTGATGGTGGCCAAGTTGTTTCTATCATATTCCTGTCTGGGTCTTCTGTCGTTTGGTGGGGGGTTATATATGACTACTACTATAATTTTCTGTCCTCCAGCTGCTATGGTGCCTGATATGTAGTCACTGAAACCTTCACAGCCCTGATTAACCATCTCTTCAAAACTCCAACCTTTTCTTATCAGCAAAGCTACACCATCTCTTCCTTTCCATTCTCTCTCTTTCCTCACTACATAGTAGCCCTGTGGAAACACTGCATTTGTTATGGTTTTCGCTAACTTTGTTTCTGTGAGTGCTATTATGTCTGGGTTTTATTCTAGTGCCCATTCTCCAAGTTCACTTGTTTTATTTGTAATTCCATCTATGGTAGTGTACATTGCCTTGAAGCTCACTTCCTTCTGTTCATTTTCTTGTCCCTTTCTTGGCGAGCATTCTGCTGGTGTGGGAAGCTGTTCCGTGGGTGAGAAGATCTGTGAGGTGGTTTGCAGGGTCTCAGAGGATTTTAAGGGGAGGGGTAGGGGGTTCAAGGTTAGGGGGGACAGGTAGGGTATAGGGTAAGGAGATTGGGGGACATGGAGGATTCGGGGGGAGGGAGGGAGGGAGGAGGGATAGGGAGGGTATGGGATGAAGGGGGAGGGGGGACGGAGTGAAAGGTGGGAGGGAGACATGGTGGGAATGGGGTGACAGGGTGAGAATGGAGTGGGAGGGGGGAAGGGGGGGTGAGCATTTGAATGGGGGCAAGTAGGGAGGTGTGTGTGTGTGTGTGTGTGTTAGAGCTGGGGTGCTCTTGATCCCCTCTTTTTCATGGTGTCTCTCTTTTGATGAAATGGAATTCAATCATTTTGAAAACTTTTGTAGTGCATGTCTTTTAAAAACAAGCGTTGGTTTCCACTATCTCCCTTTAAAAATCATTCCCCTCGCTACCCGCGGGTGACAAAACTCGTCTTTACTTCGCAATTGCTAACTGTGAGCAGGTAATTTCCACTATTTTTTTCTTGAACTCTTATTATAAAAAAATATATTTTCGGCCACTCCTGTATCTTGTATGTTGTTATCATGGCACTGTTTTCTTCACACGATGGGTCTGAACTTTCTAAAAGTCTGTCTTCCGAATGTGCTCGTCTAACGTTTTGAAAAATCACAGGATTTATAGAAGCTTTATTTTGCGCTTTAATGAGATGAGGACTCAATGTTAGTTCTGAATAATCCAGCACGGTTCACGGGCTGGTGATATGAAGTGCTCTGAAGGACTATTTGTCCTCATCAAAACACCATTCACACTTACTTGTGTTAAGCTCATATCAGTTGAAGTGCTTTCCGCTACTGCGCCATTAAAACCCATCCCATCGGTCCAAACTTTAAGGCAACATATTGATAACTGACGAAGAGAAGCCGAGATTTCTAGTGCTTCTATCCTTGCTACAAGATCTTAGTTCCATGGACGTTTAGAGGCACCAGTAAAGTAAAAGGAAACAGTTCGGCAACAAACTGGTCGCGAATTTTATGAATAAGTGAAACAACTTCGTGAAGAGGCTCAGGCAGATTCAATGAGTGAGAGACAGAAGTATACTTGTGATTACACATGATATATATCACATTACCAAATGATAGTGACAACAAAGCATTTTGAATCGAGATTATCAGTGGTGATTGAGAGTATGGATGTGAGTATGTGTTTGTTTTATTGTCTTGTATTACTGTATGTTTGAGAGCCAGGACTTGGGAAATAGCTGGCGACCACGAACGCTCATTTATGTAGTAAGGCAGCTGCACTTATTCCCACGGAAGCTGGCCTATATTAACTGAATTAATTAGCTTAAATAACAATAATTAACCAGGTAAACGTTGAGCTGAGAACACATGTGGTATTGAGCAATAAATTTAATCCCATTCCTTGCAAATTTGAAAATAACCTCTAGAGACGTGTAAAAATAGAATTTTTCAAAAATATTTACAGCAATTAAATTAATTATAATAAAATTTATATTAATATAATTCAAAATATGAATAATATTAGTAATAATAATAGAAATAATTTAATTAATACTAATATGTATTAAAATTATATTTATAAAAAATAATGTGTAATACATATTTAATAATAAACATTATTAATATGCCCATATGTATATTTCATGTAATTATGTGACTTTTTTATATTAAATATAAATTATCAATATGAAAATGGTGATGAATATAAACTGAGGGAGAAGTACCGAGTCTCTTGATATACATGTACTGAAGACTGGCTGTGGTCAAGACCACTGTACAGTACCTCGTGCTGGTGGGCCCAGCGGGTAGATGTGTGGGGGTAATACCGGGCCACCAGATGACCTGCTCAACCATCAGCCACTCAAACAACTGCTAACACCACCGTCTATACCACCACCACCACCACCAACAACAATAATTTAAGCTGTCATTACCACCACCACCATCACCAACAATAATTTAAGCTGTCATTACCACCACCACCAACACCAACAATAATTTAAGGTGGCATTGCCACCACCACCAACACCAACAATAATTTAAGCTGTCATTAACACCACCACCATCACCACCACAAATAATAATTTAAGCTGTCATTACCACCACCACCACCAACAACACTAATTTAAGCTGTCATTACCACTACCACCAACACCAATACCAACAATAATTTAAGCTGTCACTACAACCAACAATGACCTAAGCTCGGGGTAATACTCTTCCCCCACAGATCCCCCGGGGTTCCCCAGGATTCAGGATGAGTCTGGCCGGAGACTGGAAGGTCCTATCGGTCCCTACGAGGATGGCTCCACCGTCAGGATGATGTGTCTCAGCTCTGGAGGTAAGTGAGAGGCGTTGTTTCTCAGCTCAGGATGTAGAAAAGAAAAATTTGTCTCAGCTTAGGAAGGAGTAGATCTGTAAGTCTGTCTATAAGGTAAGTGGTTGTCATAGGAGATGCCTGCACCTGCAGGTACGTACCTTGTGTGTGGGGAAGGGGGAGGCGACTGGGACCGTACCTTCAGTACCCAGCGAGATCCTTGTACGTAATATCAGTAGCTAACTAGAGGGACAGTCACGTGAATGCTGCTACCTGCTCGACACTGACCAGATAGCCACCTGTATGGATACTGTTGTACCGTACGTTGGGAGGGTAGCCACCTACATATTGTCGTACCGTACTTAGGGGGAAACCACCTGAATATCGTACTTCGGGGATATGCACGTGGGCGTTGCGACACGGAACAGTGACCGTGGACCGTGCCATGACACGAAACAGTGTCCGTGGACCGTGCCATGACATGAAACAGTGACCGTGGACCGTGCCATGACACGAAACAGTGTCCGTGGACCGTGCCATGACACGAAACAGTGACCGTGGACCGTGCCATGACACGAAACAGTGTCCGTGGACCGTGCCATGACACGAAACAGTGACCGTGGACCGTGCCATGACACGAAACAGTGTCCGTGGACCGTGCCATGACACGAAACAGTGACCGTGGACCGTGCCATGACACGAAACAGTGTCCGTGGACCGTGCCATGACACGAAACAGTGACCGTGGACCGTGCCATGACACGAAACAGTGTCCGTGGACCGTGCCATGACACGAAACAGTGACCGTGGACTGTGCCATGACACGAAACAGTGTCCGTGGACCGTGCCATGACACGGAACAGTGACCGTGGACCGTGCCATGACACGGAACAGTGACCGTGGACCGTGCCATGACACGGAACAGTGACCGTGGACCGTGCCATGACACGGAACAGTGTCCGTGGACCGTGCCATGACACGGAACAGTGGCCATGGATCGTGTCATGACACGGAACAGTGACCGTGGACAGTGTCATGACACGGAACAGTGACCGTGGACCGTGCCATGACACGGAACAGTGACCATGGATCGTGTCATGACACGGAACAGTGACCGTGGACAGTGTCATGACACGGAACAGTGACCGTGGACAGTGTCATGACACGGAACAGTGACCGTGGACAGTGTCATGACACGAAACAGTGTCCATGGACCGTGTCATATGATGGCACTCATCACGCCAACCAGGGAGGCGAGATCCTGAACATTTTAAGGGCGGTAAAAGCTGGTGGAGGCGTGTAAACACTCGGGCCTGGCTCAGAGGGCACCAGCGTGCAGGTGAAGGATAGGGTTAGCGTCGCTCCACTTGTTAAGTGTCCCTCGTCCAGGACACTGACGCTAATTACCTGAGGGGGATAGTGAAGCCCTGCTGAAGTAATTAATATAAGGGTGAGAGCCAACAACTACAGGTGACAGGGATATAATTAATACTGATGATAATGACGGCTCAGATACTGAGTATTATTTTAAAATTGACGAAGAAAATTCAGCTTCCTAAATTCAGCTACAATTATAAACTCATTTAGCTTCACTATAAGTGCCGCCCTCAAGAACAATCACACATGTTCTTATTTCAATTTCGTACCGTTCAATTTTTCGTAATTTCCGTGTCAGAGAAGTTAGTAAATGGAATGTACTAGGCAGTGATGTGGTGGATGATTCCATACACAGTTTCATACGTAGATATAATGGAGCTGGAGAAGCTTAGGAATCTGTACACCAGTAGAGTGACAGTTTAGAGGCGGGACCAAAGAGACAAAGCTCAACCCCCGCAAGCACAACTAGGTGAGTACATGAGGTGGGTCATGTGACTACCAGACACAGCATCTTGAGGTTATCTTGAGGTTATCTTGAGATTATTTCGGGGCTTAAATTAGCGTCCCTCCTATCCTCGACTAGGCCTCCTTTTTGTTACATACTCCCAAGAAGCACCCTGTAGCAGGTGTCTAACTCCCAGGTACTTATTTACAGCTAGGTGAACAGGGGCATCGGAGTTAAAGAAGCTCTGCCCATTTGTTTCCGCCTCCGCAGCGGATCGATCCCGGAACCTTAAGACTACGAATCCCGAGCGCTGTTCACTCAGCCGTCAGGCATATATTCAGTATCTTCAAGAAGAGTGCAATTTTGATCCCCTTGCCATCAAAAATATGTAACACTGGCGAACTCATTTTAAGATGAGGTTGGCGAACAATCCATAATTTCAACAATTACAACTTCAATTTAACGTATGGTTAAGAAAGCACATTAGCAGTCGATAATAATGAAGAAGGTCCACTCATAGTTATATATAACGCCTGAACAAGCGCAAGTCTAGCTGGAAAACTTCAAAGTGACTCTAATATAAAACTGAAAAAGATAATTATAATATTAAACTATAAATGCTTTACAAATCTGGTGGATGTAATACTGCAGACATACGAGTGCAAAATATATGTTTCTCTTCATTTAAGATATCAATTGATGTAACTCAGAGAATAATTGATGTAAATCACACACCAATTGATGTAAATCAAAGACCAATAGATGTAAATCAGAACCCAATTGATGTAAATCAGTGACCAATTGATGTAAATCAGTGGCCAATTGATGTATATCAGAGATCAATTGATGAAAATGAGTGACCAATTGATGTAAATCTGAGACATATTGATGTAAATAAGAAAGCAATTGACGAAAATGAGACACCAGTTGATGCAAATAAGAGACCAATTGATGTAAATCAGAGACCAATTGATGTAAATCAGACACTATTAATGCAAATTAGAGACCAATTGATGTAAATCAGAGACCAATTGATGTAAATCAGGGAGCCATTGATGAAAATGAGAGACAAGTTGATGTAAATCAGAGAGCAATTGAAGTAAATCAGTGACCAATTGATGTATATCAGAGACCAATTGATGAAAATGAGTGACCAATTGATGGAAATATGAGACATATTGATGTAAATAAGAAAGCAATTTATAAAAATCAGAGACAAGTTGATGTAAATAAGAGACCAATTCATCTAAATTAGAAACTAATTGATGTAAATCAAAGACAAATTGATGTACATCAGAGACCAATTGATGTAAATCAGAGACCAATTGATGTAAATCAAAGACTAATTAATGTAAATCAGAGACCAATTGATAAAAATGAGAGACCGATTAATGTAAATTGGAGACCAATTGATGTAAATCAGAGACCGGTTGATGTAAATCTGAAACCAATTGATATAAATCAGAGACCAATTGATATAAATCAGAGAGCAATTGATGTAAATCAGAGACCAGTTGATGTAAATGAGAAACCAATTGATGTAAATTAGAGAGTCATTGTTGAAGAGAGACCAGTTGATCTTAATCAAAGATCAATTGATTTAAATCAGAGACCAATTGATGTAAATTAGAGGTTTTGATGCAAATGAGAGACCAGTTTATGTAAATAAGAGACCCATTGATCTAAATTAGAAACTAATTGATATAAATCAAAGACAAATTGATGTAAATCAGAGACCAATTGATGTAAATCAGAAACCAATTGATGTAAATCAAAGACCAGTTGATGTAAATCAAAGAGTAATTGATGTAAATCAGAGACCAATTGATAAAAATGAGAGACCGATTAATGTAAATTGGAGACCAATTTATATAAATCAGAGACCAATTGATGTAAATCAGAGACCAATTGATGAAAATGAGTGACCAATTGATGGAAATATGAGACATATTGATGTAAATAAGAAAGCAATTTATGAAAATCAGAGACCAGTTGATGTAAATAAGAGACCAATTCATCTAATTTTGAAACTAATTGATGTAAATCAAAGACAAATTGATGTACATCAGATACCAATTGATGTAAATCAGAGACCAATTGATGTAAATCAAAGACTAATTAATGTAAATCAGAGACCAATTGATAAAAATGAGAGACCGATTAATGTAAATTGGAGACCAATTGATGTAAATCAGAGACCGGTTGATGTAAATCTGAAACCAATTGATATAAATCAGAGACCAATTGATATAAATCAGAGAGCAATTGATGTAAATCAGAGACCAGTTGATGTAAATGAGAAACCAATTGATGTAAATTAGAGTCATTGTTGAAGAGAGACCAGTTGATCTTAATCAAAGATCAATTGATTTAAATCAGAGACCAATTGATGTAAATTAGAGGTTTTGATGCAAATGAGAGACCAGTTTATGTAAATAAGAGACCCATTGATCTAAATTAGAAACTAATTGATATAAATCAAAGACAAATTGATGTAAATCAGAGACCAATTGATGTAAATCAGAAACCAATTGATGTAAATCAAAGACCAGTTGATGTAAATCAAAGAGTAATTGATGTAAATCAGAGACCAATTGATAAAAATGAGAGACCGATTAATGTAAATTGGAGACCAATTTATATAAATCAGAGACCAATTGATGTAAATCAGAGACCAATTGATGAAAATGAGTGACCAATTGATGGAAATATGAGACATATTGATGTAAATAAGAAAGCAATTTATGAAAATCAGAGACCAGTTGATGTAAATAAGAGACCAATTCATCTAATTTTGAAACTAATTGATGTAAATCAAAGACAAATTGATGTACATCAGATACCAATTGATGTAAATCAGAGACCAATTGATGTAAATCAAAGACTAATTAATGTAAATCAGAGACCAATTGATAAAAATGAGAGACCGATTAATGTAAATTGGAGACCAATTGATGTAAATCAGAGACCGGTTGATGTAAATCTGAAACCAATTGATATAAATCAGAGACCAATTGATATAAATCAGAGAGCAATTGATGTAAATCAGAGACCAGTTGATGTAAATGAGAAACCAATTGATGTAAATTAGAGAGTCATTGTTGAAGAGAGACCAGTTGATCTTAATCAAAGATCAATTGATTTAAATCAGAGACCAATTGATGTAAATTAGAGGTTTTGATGCAAATGAGAGACCAGTTTATGTAAATAAGAGACCCATTGATCTAAATTAGAAACTAATTGATATAAATCAAAGACAAATTGATGTAAATCAGAGACCAATTGATGTAAATCAGAAACCAATTGATGTAAATCAGAGACCAGTTGATGTAAATCAAAGAGTAATTGATGTAAATCAGAGACCAATTGATAAAAATGAGAGACCGATTAATGTAAATTGGAGACCAATTTATATAAATCAGAGACCAATTGATGTAAATCAGAGACCAATTGATGTAAATCAGAGACCAATTGATGTAAATCAAACACTGCTTTCAGAAGCTCACTAACTCACCTCGGAAAATATTTCTCCTTCGCGATAATAATTTATGACACCAAAAATGATGACTATGGAAACAATGCTCAAACAGTGAGAATCACAGGTGGAAATATACCATAATATGACTATGGAAACGATGCTCAAATAGTGAGAATCACAGGTGGAAATATACCATAAATGCAACTCTTATAACAACGACTTATTAAGGCTAACAAATTTACTCTTCAGACAACAAATTAAATAATTATTACAAATTCATGTTATTCAGATCACAGTCTATTCGAATTTCATACATGTAAACAAACTACACATGTGCAACTCATTTAATTGCAATTTAGTAAAGTCAGTATTTAATAACAGAGTAGCATGGAACCAATAGACCTTACACAAGGTCTATTGGTTAGCATGGAACCAATAGACCTTACACAAGGTCTATTGGTTAGCATGGAACCAATAGACCTTACAAAAGGTCTATTGGTTAGCATGGAACCAATAGACCTTACAAAAGGTCTATTGGTTAGCATGGAACCAATAGAACTTACACAAGGTCTATTAGTTAGCATGGAACCAATAGACCTTACAAAAGGTCTATTGGTTAGCATGGAACCAATAGACCTTACACAAGGTCTATTGGTTAGCATGGAACCAATAGACCTTACAAAAGGTCTATTGGTTAGCATGGAACCAATAGAACTTACACAAGGTCTATTGGTTAGCATGGAACCAATAGACCTTACAAAAGGTCTATTGGTTAGCATGGAACCAATAGAACTTACACAAGGTCTATTGGTTATCATGGAACCAATAGACCTTACAAAAGGTCTATTGGTTAGCATGGAACCAATAGAACTTACACAAGGTCTATTGGTTAGCATGGAACCAATAGACCTTACACAAGGTCTATTGGTAAGCATGGAACCATAGACCTTACACAAGTAATGTCTAGAGAATATAAGTTACATAGACCAAAATTGTGCCTGGGGGTGACAAGCATATCCAAGCAAACACACAATGTTTCGGTCCCTATGTTTCCCTTGTTACAACTTGTCATATGATTGTTACATTTTGTTATAACGTTTTAATGACGTTTTAGAACGTTGTTACAACTTGTTTGGTGTTAAGACTTCGTTCGAATGCTGTAGCAACGTTGTAGCTCCGTCGGGTGTTTTGCGGTGCATAAATGTACAGGAAACATGCTTTAGCCAAATACCAGTAATGAAATAGGAAATAGGAAGTGTAGCAAGGGACCTGAACCGCACTCTCCTCAAATAGGCAAGGAACGCAAATTATAGCGCTAGTCTAGCACCGACCCATCTCCGAGGACTCGAACTCTCGGGGATTGGGAGCTATAAGCTACCTAACAAGAGAAACAGACACAGCCCTTAAAATATTAAATGCATCATATACACACCCCAAAAGAGAGAGGGAAAAATATAACAAATCCATTTGTGAAAAATTAAACCCAAAATATTTCTTTCCGTGCAAAATGAGTGGGAAAGTGACCACTAGTATTAGATTCTTGGCTCAGGAAGATGGAACATTCCCAAATGACAACATGGAATTAAAATACTGCTTCGATCTCAGCGAAGCCGTAAACACCCTTAAGACTGACATCCCGTAACAAATTTTGCATAACCGTGACACTAACCTCAACCCAGCCGAGAGTACATTGTGAGATTATCCTTTTTAGAGGTGAATAGGTTACAAGAAACCTCAGTTAGGAAAGGATTGAACTAGCATAAAACAAATGTTGAGGGCAGATTATACTTTAATGACTGACCAGAGATGCATAGAGCAGCTGCAGGATTCCAAATCCTTGGCACTATTTATCCATTGGGTCGTAGAGCGTCTGGGGCCTCAGAGGGAGGTCATCAGAGTTGCTCAAATGATTCTCACACCAAATAGAATTTATTTGATATGTATGGCCATGAACGCAGTTCAAATCCAAGTAATCCAGGCAACATAAAAAGGGGATCACGTTAATAACAGAAATAATGGCAAAGTCAATACTGGATACAAGGGTTCTGAAGGTGTGAACGTAAAGACACTTGTATTTAACAGTTAGTATATTCATAAAAACTTAATGCTAACGATACATGGAATAATCTGACGTTACGTTAATATCTGTCGTGGTGCTTGACAAGGCTAGGCTAGCCGGAATAACTGCTTCCGGTTCGGATCGCTCGCGGTATCGCTGACCCTGTCTACTCTTAACAATAGTGGGCAACCACTCCAGACGCAGTGGCAGCTTGACGAGACTGTGGCAAGTAGCAATAATATACAATGAGAGGACAACGGCCCCACGTTGGTGCCAGATGTGAGATCCATGACCAGCGTGGGGTGATTGATGACTGAACAACAACAACTGACAGACCTGTCACTGAGACGAGTCTTCCGTGCAATACTCAATTGATTACGTTACTTTACTCAGCATATATAATTACGTTATTATGTCACCAAGACATGCAATCAAAACAATGTCACTGAAATCAACAATGGCTTACGGGTGATTAACAATCCCTGAGTAATCGTTCAAGGAGCTGTCAAAGCTTGACAGCTCACTTAATTCACGAAGAATTTACGTTATAGATCGGTGTCACTGAGACCGCTTAACCAACATTGATCAGTCAATACGATTACTAATCACGCGTTTATTTGATCGATTACCAAATCAATTGATAATCGATCACGTTAAATTAATACACTGATGTCTCAAGAACAAAGAACACTAGATACACTGACTATCCAGAATTATGAACACAAATGTACTGACGGACACCAGATGTAAGATCTGGTATCAATGTATACTGAACACTGAGTTACACTGATATCTCAAAGATAATTGAACACAAGTATACTGACATCTAACGAATCAATGAACACGGAGTTACCATGGCAACTCAAGAATGATTGAACACAAGTATACTGACGTCTCGAGATACTAAACACAAAGTATACTGACGTCTCGAGATACTAAACACAAAGTACACTGACGTCTCGAGATACTGAACACAAAGTATACTGACGTCTCGAGATACTAAACACAAAGTATACTGACGTCTCGAGATACTAAACACAAAGTATACTGACGTCTCGAGATACTGAACACAAAGTATACTGACGTCTCGAGATACTGAACACACGATATACTGACGTCTCGAGATACTGAACACAAGTAATACGGGTCACAGAGACCCACAATAATTACACTAAACCAAAGTACACCGGGTCACAGAGACCACTTAAAATAGTAATAACCAACACAACACACTGACACACTCTCGTGTCAATAAAACAATAATAACACAACACATTGACACGCACGTGTCAACAATGTAATATACTCTTATTTGTACTTACAGCATGGCCCCTGGAAGAACAGAAAGAACGGCATGGAAATTGGTTAACATACAGTGATGGTGTAATATTGAAACTACACTAAACACAAGAAAACACAGTAAAATACACACGTCACAGAGACAACTAAATGTGTAAAACTGAATGTGTAAGAGGACAATCACACTTCCTAGGACAATCAAGTCCAGCTACAGTGGTCACACAGAACAGCTGTAGTGGGTCTTTACCTATCGTGCTTCCTCGGGAAATCGAACTCGGTCCCGTAAGGAAACTAGTGACAACGAACACCGGACGGCTGAAATAAATTCAACTCAAGGAATTGCACATACAGAAGATACTGATAAATAATATTTGAGTACTCACGTTTATATACCGTTATGACACTCTCACAAGCATACACCCACACCCACTTCCCAGCTGTTGATTGAAGTAAACACTCGGGCGACGGAGTGGTGTGGAGGTTGGGTTGGAACACTGCGCTCAGAGGTGGCGAGGATGGGCACGAGGTATGGCAGACGTGAGGCGAGGCATGAGCCCTGCCCTGGCCTGGGCGGCCGGTGAGATGGCCGCGGGCGACACTTAGTGGAGAGTGGTTTAATTCCCCCCCCCCCCCACCCCCACCAATAACTGGGAGGATGCGCCCTCACCATAAACACCGGTTTATGCACAAGCTTGATATTTGCTGAAGACTGGATGAATGCACGCTGGAATATATGTATATAAATAAGGGGGGCCGTGTGAGAGGCACCCAGGGAGAACAATGGCGTGGACGGGAAAATTAGAGTCCATGCTTCCCACAATAATGAAGATTTACACATGATCTTCACTCAAACACACAGAATCGCGTCCTGGTTCTTATTTCTCACAGTTACTGAGCAATAAAACGACGGATCGCTCTCGGTGAAGCCGATGATTCGCGATCACATTGTACAGTCCAGTTGCGTCTGCTGGGTGACGCACGTGACGGCTGAGTCTTCACGTATCTTCGTAATATTTCTCCCACTAACGGCGCCCCGTCACTGCAGGATTCTGCAACTGCAGCGTAGGGTGGCTGTTATGGCCACAATTGGTCGCAACCGGGTTCTTTGCTGGAGGAACCAAAGTTCTGGTATCCGACCCCAAGTTAGTAGTGGCTTTCAAGGAGTGAGCTTGGTAATGCAAGAAAAACACAATGGGGGAGATGCAAGGAAGACGACACTTCATCAATTATTAATATATTCACATATAATCACTTTCCTATCACCTCAAATATAATCATAAAGGAAGTATTACTACACTAATATATACACAAGCGTCACTCTCATAGGACACTAAGTGCTCCTCGATGCTCATGCGATGAAGTCTTGCCAGCTTCCGTGTCTCCTCAACACACAGTACCGTCCTCAACCAGTACTGGGAAACACCAACGAGTCTACCCTAGCCATGGGCCAACCTATACACAGTCTCACTAGGTGCCCCTTGCGACTCGCCCACAATCACTCTCCAGCCTGGCATGAAAACTTCCCAATCAAATGTTGTTATTGTTATAAACCGCCTCCTCGTGCTTCGGAGCTCATTAACTGTTTAATGAACAAAGCCGCTAAAGATTGAGAAAAGATGTAAAGGTTCGTAAGTGCTTGCGTAACTGCTTCCTGAATCTAATCACGCCATGACGATATTCACACATCCTGAATATCGTCTATTTTATATGAAAAGATTCTGAAACATGGTAGAATGAACATTAAACCCACGCTAAATAATACCATTGCACAAACACACGTTTAGAGACAGTTGTATGATCATTAGGAGCACAATAATTTTCACCATCTGCAAACTATATATACATGTTTGTGTAGGACACGAGGGGAGGAGAATGGTGAAGGAAGAGAGAGAGGAAGGAGAGTTGTTGCGGTGATCCCTGTGGTGAGAGTCAGCTTAGTGGACGAGGGGTGATGAGGCAGGAGGCTTACTGACTCTTTCTGTGTGGGGGACTTTGTGGGGTGATGAGGCAGGAGGCTTACTGACTCTTCCTGTGTGGGGAGATGAGGCAGGGGGCTTACTGACTCTCCCAGTGTGGGGGACTTTGTGGGGTGATGAGGCAGGGGGCTTACTGACTCTCCCTGTGTGGGGGACTTTGTGGGGTGATGAGGCAGGGGGCTTACTGACTCTCCCTGTGTGGGGGACTTTGTGGGGAGATTAGGCAGGGGGCTTACTGACTCTCCCTGTGTGGGGGACTTTGTGGGGTGATGAGGCAGGGGGCTTACTGACTCTCCCTGTGTGGGGGACTTTGTGGGGTGATGAAGCAGGAGGCTTACTGACTCTTCCTGTGTGGGGAGATGAGGCAGGGGGCTTACTGACTCTCCCTGTGTGGGGGACTTTGTGGGGTGATGAGGCAGGGGGCTTACTGACTCTCCCTGTGTGGGGGACTTTGTGGGGTGATGAGGCAGGGGGCTTACTGACTCTCCCTGTGTGGGGGACTTTGTGGGGAGATGAGGCAGGGGGCTTACTGACTCTCCCTGTGTGGGGGACTTTGTGGGGTGATGAGGCAGGGGGCTTACTGACTCTCCCTGTGTGGGGGACTTTGTGGGGTGAGGGGGCTTACTGACTCTCCCTGTGTGGGGGGACTTTGTGCGGTGATGAGGCAGGGGGCTTACTGACTCTCCCTGTGTGGGGGACTTTGTGGGGAGATGAGGCAGGGGGCTTACTGACTCTCCCTGTGTGGGGGACTTTGTGGGGTGATGAGGCAAGGGGGCTTACTGACTCTCCCTGTGTGGGGGACTTTGTGGGGAGATGAGGCAGGGGGCTTACTGACTCTCCCTGTGTGGGGCTCTGACACCTTCCTTTACACCTTCGCTCTGACACCTTTCCTCTGACACCTTCCCTCTAACACCTTCCCGCTGACACCTTCCCTCTGGCACCTTCCCGCTGACACCTTCCCTCTGGCACCTTCGCTCTGACACCTTTCCTCTGACACCTTCCCTCTAACACCTTCCCTCTGACACCTTCCCTCTAACACCTTCCCGCTGACACCTTCCCTCTGGCACCTTCCCTCTGACACCTTCCCTCTGACACCTTCCCTCTGACACCGTCCCTCTAACACCTTCCTCTGACACCTTCCCTTAAACACCTTCCTCTCACACCTTCCCTCTGACACCTTCCCTCTGGCACCTTCCCTCTGACACCTTCCCTCTAACATCTTCCCTCTGACACCTTCCCTCTGGCACCTTCCCTCTGACACCTTCCCTCTGACACCTTCCCCCTGACACCTTCCCTCTGACACCTTCCCCCTGACACCTTCCCTCTAACACCTTCCCCCTGACACCTTCCCTCTGACACCTTCCCCCTGACACCTTCCCTCTAACACCTTCCCTCTAACACCTTCCCTTAAACACCTTCCCTTTAATACCTTCCCCCTGACACCTTCCCTCTAACACCTTCCCCCTGACACCTTCCCCCTGACACCTTCCCTCTAACACCTTCCCCCTGACACCTTCCCTCTAACACCTTCCCCCTGACACCTTCCCCGTGACACCTTCCCTCTAACACCTTCCCTCTAACACCTTCCCTCTGACACCTTCCCTCTAACACCTTCCCTTAAACACCTTCCCTTAAACACCTTCCCTCTAACACCTTACCTTAAACACCTTCCCTCTGACACCTTCCCTCTAACACCTTCCCTTAAACACCTTCCCTTAAACACCTTCCCTTAAACACCTTCCCTCTGACACCTTCCCTCTAACACCTTCCCTCTAACACCTTCCCTTAAACATCTTCCCTTAAACACCTTCCCTTAAACACCTTCCCTCTGACACCTTCCCCCTGACACCTTCCCTCTAACACCTTCCCTCTAACACCTTCCCCCTGACACCTTCCCTCTAACACCTTCCCTTAAACACCTTCCCTTAAACACCTTCCCTTAAACACCTTCCCCCTGACACCTTCCCTCTGACACCTTCCCCCTGACACCTTCCATCTAACACCTTCCCTCTAACACCTTCCCCCTGACACCTTCCCTCTAACACCTTCCCTTAAACACCTTCCCTCTGACACCTTCCCTTAAACACCTTCCCTTAAACACCTTCCCTTAAACACCTTCCCTCTGACACCTTCCCCCTGACACCTTCCCTCTGACACCTTCCCTTAAACACCTTCTTTCTGACACCTTCCCTCTAACACCTTCCCTTAAACACCTTCCCTTAAACACCTTCCCTCTGAAACCTTCCCTCTGACACCTTCCCTTAAACACCTTCCCTCTGACACCTTCCCTCTGACACCTTCCCTCTGACACCTTCCCTTAAACACCTTCACTCTGACACCTTCCCTCTGACACCTTCCCTTAATCACCTTCCCTTAAACACCTTCCCTCTGACACCTTCCCTCTAACACCTTCCCTCTGACACCTTCCCTCTGACACCTTCCCTCTGACACCTTCCCTCTGACACCTTCCCTCTGACACCTTCCCTCTGACACCTTCCCTCTGACACCTTTCCCCTGACACCTTCTCTTTGACACCTTCCCTCTGACACCTTCCTCTGACACCTTCCACCTGACACCCTCCCTATGATACCTTTCCTCTGACACCTTCCCTCTGACACCTTCCTCTGGCACCTTCCCACTGACACCTTCAAGCTGACACCTATCCTCTGAAATCTTCCCTCTGACACCTTTCCTCTGACATCTTTTCCCTGACACCTTCTTCCTGACACCTTCGCCCTGACACCTTCCCTCTGACACCTATCCTCTGACATCTTCCCTCTGACACCTCCCCACTGACCTTTCCCTCTAACACCTTCCCTCTGACACCTTCCCTCTAACACCTTCCCACTGACACTCTCTCTCTGACACCTTCCCTTTAACACCTTCCCACTGACACTTTCCCTCTGACACCTTCCGTCTGACACCTTCCCCCTGACACCTCCCCCATCCGTCACCTCAGATGGCACCATACCTCAGAGGTGCCACACTACCGGGGCTGACACATAGGTGGAGCGGCCGTAAAACTTGCTGATTATTCCATGGTTGTAGCGACCGTCTCGTTAAGGCGGCCAACCACCTCGCTTACCAACGCATTTGTATCGATTTAGGATATTTTCAATGGAGAGTTATCTAAAGAGAGCCTTGGATTCCTTCGCCACGATTATTTACAAAAAAATACAAATTCTCGATTTTGTTTGCATATTGTGTGAATTGGATGGAATTTGTTTCTCCATCAAACCAGTATGCAGCAAATGCAACATCTTTCACAGTGATATTGGTCCTATATACAGTAAATACTTGTATTTACCAATTACTTCTAGACCAATTAGTTCTTCTGGGCCTTTTACTCTAACGAATATGTCATCGACATAACGGCAGAATATACTTGGTTCTAGACTACTACTGAAGACGCGTTCCTCGACGGTGTAGGTGAAAACTAGCACGTGGCACCTGTAAGAGCTCTGAGCCACTTGGCTCTCTGCACGAGAACATGTATCTACAGATAATTGCAGAATCAAAAATATAAAAAGTAGTGATTTAGATTAAATTAATGTAAGTTCAGGATTATATAAATTAGATAACTTTATAATTAATAAGATTTGTGAAATATTACGAGGGAAAAGTGATGTTGTTTGTAGGAGGACTGGTCGCTCCATCACCCTAGCAGCAGGACAGGTCGCTCCATCACCCTAGCAGCAGGACAGGTCGCTCCATCACCCTAGCAGCAGGACAGGTCGCTCCATCATCCTAGCAGTAGGACAGGTCGCTCCATCACCCTAGCAGCAGGACAGGTCGCTCCATCACCCTAGCAGCAGGACAGGTCGCTCCATCACCCTACCAGCAGGACAGGTCGCTCCATCACCCTAGCAGCAGGACAGGTCGCTCCATCACCCAAGCAGCAGGACAGGTCGCTCCATCACCCTAGCAGCAGGACAGGTCGCTCCATCATCCTAGCAGCAGGACAGGTCGCTCCATCACCCCAGCAGCAGAACAGGTCGCTCCATCACCCTAGCAGCAGGACAGGTCGCTCCATCACCCTAGCAGCAGGACAGGTCGTTCCATCACCCTAGCAGCAGGACAGGTCGCTCCATCATCCTAGCAGCAGGACAGGTCGCTCCATCACCCTAGCAGC
Source organism: Procambarus clarkii (assembly GCF_040958095.1). Classification (NCBI taxonomy): domain Eukaryota; kingdom Metazoa; phylum Arthropoda; class Malacostraca; order Decapoda; family Cambaridae; genus Procambarus; species Procambarus clarkii. Next base: position 908,263 of record NC_091205.1, on the reverse strand, counting down.
AGGACAGGTCGCTCCATCACCCCAGCAGCAGGACAGGTCGCTCCATCACCCTAGCAGCAGGACAGGTCGCTCCATCACCCTAGCAGCAGGACAGGTCGCTCCATCATCCTAGCAGCAGGACAGGTCGCTCCATCACCCTAGCAGCAGGACAGGTCGCTCCATCACCCCAGCAGGAGGACAGGTCGCTCCATCACCCTAGCAGCAGGACAGGTCGCTCCATCACCCCAGCAGCAGGACAGGTCGCTCCATCATCCTAGCAGCAGGACAGGTCGCTCCATCACCCTAGCAGCAGGACAGGTCGCTCCATCACCCCAGCAGCAGGACAGGTCGCTCCATCACCCTAGCAGCAGGACAGGTCGCTCCATCACCCCAGTAGGAGGACAGGTCGCTCCATCACCCCAGCAGGAGGACAGGTCGCTCCATCACCCTAGCAGAAGGACCAGTCGCTCCATCTTTCTAGCAGGATGACAGGTCGCTCCATCACCCCAGCAGGAGGACAGGTCGCTCCATCACCCTAGCAGCAGGACAGGTCGCTCCATCACCCTAGCAGCAGGACAGGTCGCTCCATCATCCTAGCAGCAGGACAGGTCGCTCCATCACCCTAGCAGAAGGACCAGTCGCTCCATCTTTCTAGCAGGATGACAGGTCGCTCCATCACCCCAGCAGGAGGACAGGTCGCTCCATCACCCTAGCAGCAGGACAGGTCGCTCCATCACCCCAGTAGGATGACAGGTCGCTCCATCACCCCAGTAGGATGACAGGTCGCTCCATCACCCTAGCAGGATGACAGGTCGCTCCATCACCCCAGCAGGAGGACAGGTCGCTCCATCATCCTAGCAGAAGGAGAAGTCGCTCCATCACCCCAGCAGGAAGACAGGTCGCTCCATCACCCTAGCAGGATGACAGGTCGCTCCATCACCCTAGCAGCAGGACAGGTCGCTCCATCACCCCAGTAGGAGGACAGGTCGCTCCATTACCCCAGTAGGACAGGTCGCTCCATCACCCCAGCAGGAGGACAGGTCGCTCCATCACCCTAGCAGGAGGACAGGTCGCTCCATCACCCTAGCAGCAGGACAGGTCGCTCCATCACCCCAGTAGGAGGACAGGTCGCTCCATCACCCCAGTAGGAGGACAGGTCGCTCCATCACCCCAGCAGGAGGACAGGTCGCTCCATCACCCTAGCAGGAGGACAGGTCGCTCCATCACCCTAGCAGAAGGAGAAGTCGCTCCATCACCCCAGCAGGAGGACAGGTCGCTCCATCACCCTAGCAGGAGGACAGGTCGCTCCATCACCCTAGCAGGAGGACAGGTCGCTCCATCACCCTAGCAGGAGGAGAAGTCGCTCCATCACCCCAGCAGGAGGACAGGTCGCTCCATCACCCTAGCAGGAGGACAGGTCGCTCCATCACCCTAGCAGGAGGACAGGTCGCTCCATCACCCTAGCAGAAGGAGAAGTCGCTCCATCACCCCAGCAGGAGGACAGGTCGCTCCATCACCCTAGCAGGAGGACAGGTCGCTCCATCACCCTAGCAGGAGGACAGGTCGCTCCATCACCCTAGCAGGAGGAGAAGTCGCTCCATCACCCCAGCAGATTTATGTTCCATACAACAACAATAAACACTACAAAAACTCACACTTTACCTCCACTCATATACGTGTCTGTGTGTGTATGATATACACTGATTTTAATACAAAGTTTACTGCTATAATTTTGTTTCTAAATTCACGAGTAAAAATGTAAAAAATCTTCTGTAAAAATTGACCACTCAATTTTGTTTCAAAAATTCATTCTGAGCTGTGACTGAGAGCCCGGTCGACGTAAGCATTAACAACACTCCTCTTATACCTCTCTGGGCAGTCAATATTCTGTGCTGCTTGTTAAGCAGCACAGAGAGAGAGAGAGAGAGAGAGAGAGAGAGAGAGAGAGAGAGAGAGAGAGAGAGAGGATTGAAAATTGAGTCAGACGGAAACAGAAGACAAGCAAACACTGATTAATGAAAGGTTTTAGAATGTGAGTCTCTGTACTGTCGTTTCTCGCTTAATCAACCACGACAAGTTCTGTGGCCTACGACTGGGCTCCTCAGCATTCTCAATTACTGCTTAAAAGGTTAAAGTAATTACCCCATCTGGGTAGTTAATGGTTCTTCCTTCCTCTTGTACGGAAAATATCTCTTCTTTAACCAAAAATGTAGTAATTCCTTTTTTTGCATTTAACGCTAAATTATTGATGCTAAAGTTATAGATGCTAAGATATAGATGCTAAAAAATAAATATATATACGATATATAAAATATAGATATCCTGATATATACGATTATTTTCAGCGTATGTTTACCTACTCACTAAATTAGCTACATTAATAAGCCTTCAGATAAACTAGCATATCTTCGTTAAGTTTTCTTAACGAACAAAGAGCAAAACATCGCGGACTCTCAACACCCAAACCATAAACCTAAAATGCATTCAGTTTGACTCCGTCTGCTCAATACCGACGGAACATACCGTCCCAGACGACCCAAGTGACAAGGAAGCCGCCGCGGGTCGAGTCGAACTAGCAACTCACATGAAAGACTCGCTCGACCTCGTAGGATATGCAAATGTCGACCATACATTTTGGCCCCCGGTGATCCGGTCGTTACGACCGGCAGGTGGTTCTTATCGTTACCGAGTCGCGTAGTGGCCAGGAAACGAGGGGATTATACCACACGTAAATGTTCTTTTCGATCAATTTGTTATTCATGCATTCATTCTCTCGTGCGTTCATCCACTGATTCACTCCTTTACATTATTCATTAACTAAATAGTTCTCCTGTATTTATATAAACTCTTATACATCCATTCACTACATTGGATCACACATTCATAAATATGATCCCCCAGTCATTCACTGCAGTCCCCATATATTTACTGGGTCACCCAACATTCACTGGACCACCCAGTCATTCACTGACTCACCCAGTCATACACTGCATCGCCTCCAATAATTCACCAGATCACTCATTCATTAACTGGATCCCTCATTTACTCACGTGATCACCCATTTATTCCCGTGATAATCCATTTATTCACCAGGTCAGTCTGTAATTAGCGCACTCGCCTCACATCAGCTAGAACCTGGGTTCGATTCCTAAGCAAGATAAGACGTTTGGGCACGTGTCCTTACACCTGATGCACCTGCTCACCTAGTGGTAAAGAGGTACACGGGAGATACTAAGCTGTTATGGACTGTAATCATAGTAATAGCCAGCAGGTGTCTTAGAGGGCCTCCATGAACCCAACATCAAGCTCCCAGGTCCCGAAAATAATAAATCATTCAAATAATGATAGACTCTCTCCATCACTGGAGCACCCGTTCTCTCACTGGAGCACCCGTTCTCTCACTGGAGCACTCGTTCTCTCACTGGAGCACCCGTTCTCTCACTGGAGCACCCGTTCTCTCAATGGAGCACCCGTTCTCTCACTGGAGCACTCGTTCTCTCACTGGAGCACCCGTTCTCTCACTGGAGCACCCGTTCACTCACTGGAGCACCCGTTCTCTCACTGGAGCACCCGTTCTCTCAATGGAGCACCCGTTCTCTCAATGGAGCACCCGTTCTCTCACTGGAGCACTCGTTCTCTCACTGGAGCACCCGTTCTCTCACTGGAGCACCCGTTCTCTCACTGGAGCACCCGTTCTCTCACTGGAGCACCCGTTCTCTCACTGGAGCACCCGTTCTCTCAATGGAGCACCCGTTCTCTCACTGGAGCATTGTTCTTTCACTGGAGCATTGCTCTCGCACTGGAGCACACGGTCTTTCACTGGAGCTCCCGTTCTCTCACTGGAGCACCCGTTCTCTCACTGGAGCACCCGTTCTCTCACTGGAGCACCAGTTCTCTCACTGGAGCACCCGTTCTCTCACTAGAGCACCCGTTCTCTCATTGGAGCACCTGTTCTATCACTGGAGCACTGTTCTCTCTCTGGAGCACCTGTTCTAACACTGAAGCACTGTTCTCTCACTAGAGCACACGTTCTTTCACTGGAGCACTGTTCTCTCACTGGAGCACCTTTTCTCTCACTGGAGTATTGTTCCCTCACATAGCAACTGTTCTCTCACTGGAGCTGTTGGATATTTCCAACACCGAATACAACATTGTTGTATTCTTATTACTTATTACTAACCATACTAAATATTGTAGTAAGTAAAATTAACAACTCATTAAATTTAATGCATTATCGTTAAACATCAGCATTGTTAATTAACATGCTTCATGAGCTTAACATAGCTCACCCTAGAATTAACGTAATAATATGAGTGCTTGTTCACCATGCGCACGAGCTTAATATTGCTCGCCATGATAATTGAATGACAAAACTCCACCTCGTTAATTTGAGTTCACTGTAACTCACCCTGTTAGCACTGCTAACGAGCTCACTGTAGCTCACCCTGTCAACACTGTTGACGAGTTCACTGTAACTCACCCTGTTAGCACTGCTAACGAGCTCACTGCAGCTCACCCTGTCAACACTGTTGACGAGTTCACTGTAACTCACCCTGTTAGCACTGCTAACGAGCTCACTGCAGCTCACCCTGTCAACACTGTTGACGAGTTCACTGTAACTCACCCTGTTAGCACTGCTAACGAGCTCACTGTAGCTCACCCTGTCAACACTGTTGACGAGTTCACTGTAACTCACCCTGTTAGCACTGCTAACGAGCTCACTGCAGCTCACCCTGTCAACACTGTTGACGAGTTCACTGTAACTCACCCTGTTAGCACTGCTAACGAGCTCACTGCAGCTCACCATGTTCAAGAGTTCAATGTAACTCACCCTGTTAGCACTGCTAACGAGCTTACTGCAGCTCACCCTGTCAACACTGTTGACGAGTTCACTGTAACTCACCCTGTTAGCACTGCTAACGAGCTCACTGTAGCTCACCATGATCACGAGTTCAATGTAGCTCGACTTGTTAATGAGCTCAATACTGCTCACAATGTTAATTCGAGTACATTTTTGCTCACAATTAGCTTAGTCCCTTACTTCGGTAGGTTAGAAATTCAAACCATTTATTAGGTAGGTTTAGGGACTTTAGTAGTGTCAACTGAGTACTAGCCTAATCTGTACTCACCATTAATTACAGTTGACTATACTTATAGAGACTGATTTAATAAACTCAAATTCATGTAAAGGTGATTTCGTACTAACCAGTTTACAGTGTCAAGCCTATGAGCTGCCATTTAATTAGCTCATAAGTCAGAATGACTAGGCTACTAATCTCACTGTCGACTCAGAATTTTCCTTGATTTTAATGAATAAACTTTTCAGTTCTCTACTTCTCTATTATTTTAGCTAGTTAGCAAATTAGTTGTACCATCAGTCAGCATGACTACTGCACGGCAGTGCACATTAAATTCAACTTCCTCATTTGAATTTGAGGTGATCGTGATGCTGCGTGATGTTATTGTCTAGTAACTCAATAGTTACAAGTCACAGCGACCCTAGACAGTGACCTTACTGTGGTGTCATAGTCTCCTTGATCTTAAATGACTAATAACACTTTACTGTATAATCATACAATAGTGTTATCAGTTCTTAGGAACTTATTCTGAGTTTACCTACGATTCAGCAGCTACGTAATGCACCATTACATGTCACTGCGACCCTAGTTGTTGAGTTTATTGTGAGCTTTAGAGTGTTCCTGATTATCGATAACTTAATCATTTAATGTTTCAATATTTAATACATGTTTCCACTAAGGGAAACTGCAAGCCTATTACCACTCTGAAGAAGAGTAATTTCCTTCACTTCCCACTGAGATAACTATGATGAAGCTACGATGTGATATCACGTAACAAAACATTACACGTCTGTTACGAACCCGGATCCAGCGTCCGAGCACGGAGCAGTGACAACCGCGCCATCTGTGGATCAGCTCCCGAAACTCCCTCCAAACGGACGACGTGTACTGGCTACAAGGGCCAGTTTCCAGTCCTGTGCAGCTCACAACACAGCCGCTCCTGACCTCTGGTGAGGTGGTGCTCTGACGACAGCGCCATCTATGGAGTGGATACGTCAGGCGTTTGTGTCTGAGCCTGTAAGTGAGGGGCCTTAGTGTGTCCCAGTTATTGATGACGTGTCAGTTTACAGAGCCGACCTGGGACTGCTGTGATGGAAGTGGAGTCAGTCTACCCGAGGCAGCCGTCTCCATACCTTGTACTTTGCTGCAGCAGTTGTGAAGTCGTCCCCCCGGAAGAACACTGTGGTGTTACCTTGCCAGTGGAGAGGCAGTAGAAGGATTACCCGGGACCGACTGCTGGAGACGTTTATCCACTGGGGTATTGAGGACAGGAGAGTGATTTGTGTTATCACACGAGGCTCCTGTCTAGGGCGTTACCCTTATATCATTTGCGGAGTAGCCTGACCAGCCTTGCTGATCCGGAACCTGCCAGCAGACCTGCTGGACGTGTGGTTGACGGCCTCCACGGCGGTGCCCCCAGTGGACCTGTGTTTTGGCTGACCTGTGGCCAGGGTAGGCTCAACTTCTCAGAGAATTCGTTGTGAGGCCACGAAGAAAGCACCGAGGATTTAGCACCGAGAGCCTGTGTCCAGAGTCTTCAGCAGAAGACTACAGTGTATTTCCCCTGTAAATAAGTGTTAATACCCCTCCCCCTGTGCACTCTTTTATATATTATTTATATGGTGATGGTAAATTATAATCTTAAGTTCTTAACTTTCTTTCCCTTCCCCCTTTAAGTTACTTGCGTCACGGATCACATCCCTTGAAAGCCACTACTGGCTTGGGGTCGGATATAACTTCCTCTAACAACATCAGAGTAAGAACCCCGTTGCGTCCCGAGAGGGCCGTAACAACGTCACTATGACCCAGGATATCGCATCACCGTAGATTCTGTTAGTTTAAATTGGGAGAGTTGAATTCTATAAATATTGTGTAGGCTACAAACAACATGTTTCAGTTGACATGTAAATAGCAAGACTCAAATTCTTGTAAGTCCTTGATGAATCCGGGACGTTCGTTATGTGTGTACTAACATACTAATGTATTAATCTTAATATCACTTCGGGATAGGTCAGTACAACACAGTACACTGCGACCCTAAGATCCTCCCCCCGGAGTTATGATGGATATTTCCAACACCGAATACAACATTGTTGTATTCTTATTACTTATTACTAACCATACTAAATATTGTAGTAAGTAAAATTAACAACTTGTAGAATTCTCATGTACTAATAATTCATCTGTGCATTAGGCTAGAATTCTCACGTCACCTGATGCCAGTATTGCGTCAGATTTCCTTACAGTAAACACATTATATCCAATTTGTGTGAGAATTAAATACGATTCTCCATAATTAAAGCATTCTGTATGATAACTGATTGCAGACGAATTGTCCTCTAAATAAAAGCCGAATAGAGCGTTAGAATCATAGCGTCTACCTCGCGATAGAGTTAACGTCATCAATGAATGCCATGGGGAGACATTAATTCCTCTCCCTTATATATTTACTATTCTTAAATAGTTAAATAATAATAGGTCGTTCCTCTAAATAATAAACCCGTCCAGTCTTTAAAGTTTCAAGCGCGAATGCGAGAAATATTAATGTTCGTGACAATAATTTGTGTTATGAACGTCTACTCGGCGTGGGTTGGAGGGACGCCACCACCCTCAGTACACGGACACGTGCAGAGCCGAAAGGAGGCAAAGCTGCGCTTACCGTACTCATAAAAGACGCCATTGTCCAGCAAATAGGACAGGTGTGATCCATCCACAGATGAAAGCCGCCACTGTGAGGCGTGAATGACCTTGCAGATAATATCTTCAACTAGTGCTGGTGTTAAATAAGGGACCCCTTGACTTGGTTCCTGACGACACGTGAACAGCCAGCTTGAAACGCATCACTATCCAGGATAGGTTCACCGGAGCCTGGGATGCGAAATCACGGCAATCTTAATACTTATACAGTGCCCACAGCTAAGTATTCCTTTATTTGATGCATCATTTACAGGTCTGTTAATAGCGGGGTGATTGTTCGTTACGCAGCGGGATAACACCTAATAACAGGTGATTAGAATTCCATCTGTAGATATTAATATTTTTGAATATGAATTGAGTAGTTAAATCAATTGCTACTGGTAGTTATTTATCTTGCAGTCCGAGAGAAGAATTCCTCCGGCTGCCTCCTCCATGTTAACTCGTACCACTCGTCAGTGTACCGAATCTGGAGAATTAAGAGGACTACTATGGTTATCTAAAGGAATCTGCTTCAAGCTAAGGCTTATTTCTTTTTTCCATTTCCTTGCAATTTGATTTATTCAGTGTTTGATATTAATGTGTGATTTACTGTAACTCATTATTATGCTCATATTCATGTTCTTCTTTATGTGAATGATATTATATTCAGCATTATTTATAGGATTAGATTATTATTAATTGAATTAGTGAACGAACCACACTGATTCCTGGACGTACTTACCTCCAGTAATAACCCCCCAATGTAGGTGTTTGAGGTTTGTTTCTTTAATAATACAGCCCATTAATTATTCTTATGATCATGTTTTCTAGTTATATCCATAGTCACTGGTTTTCTCTAGAATTTTATCCAATGATCTGAAATTCTCAGTTTCCCTCTTTACTATAAAAGCGGGTGGTCCTTCGTAATTTAATTTGCTACTTTAATTATTAACTAATCAGAATCAAGCCCAAATATCCCACAGGAGCACCTGTTTTCTCACTGGAGCACCCGTTCTCTCACTGGAGCACCCGTTCCCTCATTGGAGCACTGTTCTCTCACTGGAGAACTGTTCTCTCACTGGAGCACTGTTCTCTCACTGGAGAACTGTTCTCTCACTGGAGAACTGTTCTCTCACAGGAGCACCCGTTCTCTCACTGAAGCACCTGTTCTCTCACTGGAGCACCCGTTCCTCTCACTGGAGCACTGTTCTCTCACTGGGGCACTGTTCTCTCAATGGAACACCAGTTCTCTCACTGAAGCACTGTTCTCTCACTGGAGCCCCCATTCTCTCACTGGGGCACCCGTTCTCTCACTGGAGCACCCGTTCTCTCACTGGAGCACTGTTCTCACTGGAGCATCCGTTCCCTCATTGGAGCAGCCATTTCCTCACTTGAGCACTGTTCTCTCAGTGGAGCACCTGTTCTCTCACTGGAGCACCTGTTTTCTCACTGGAGCACCTGTTCCCTCACTGGAGCACCGGTTCTTTCAATGGAGCAAACGTTCCCTCACTGTTGCACCCGTTCTCTCACTGAAGCACTGTTCTCTCACTGGAGGAATATTCCCTCACTGGAGCACCCGTTCTCTCACTGGAGCACCCGTTCTCTCACTGGAGCTCCCGTTCTCTCACTGGAGCACCCGTTCTCTCACTGGAGCACCCGTTCTCTCAATGGAGCTCCCGTTCTCTCACTGGAGCACTCGTTCTCTCACTGGAGCACCCGCTCTCTCACTGGAGCTCCCGTTCTCTCACTGGAGCACCCGTTCTCTCACTGGAACTCCCGTTCTCTTACTGGAGCACCTGTTCCCTCAGTGGAGCACTGTTCTCTCACTGGAGCACTGTTTTCTCACTGGAGCACCCTTTCTCTCACTGGAGAACCCGTTCCCTCACTGGAGCACCTGTTCCTTCACAGGAGAACCCGTTGCCTCACTGAATCACCAATTCTCTCACTGGAGCACTCGTCTCTCTCTGGAGCACCCGTTCTCTCACTGGAGCACTGTTCTCTCACTGGATTACCAGTTCCCTCACTGGAACACCTGTTCTCTCACTGGAGCACTGTTCTCTTACTAGAGCACCTGTTCCCTCACTGGATCACCAATTCTCTCACTGGAGCACCCGTTCTCTCACTGGAGCACCCGTTCTCTCACTGGAGCACCCGTTCTCTCACTGGAGCACCCGTTCCCTCACTGGAGCGCCTGTTCTCTCACTGGAGCACCTGTTCTCTCACATTGGAGCACTGTTATCTCATTGGTGCACCCGTTCTCTCTGGAGCATCTGTTCTCTCACTGGAACACCCGTTCTCGCACTGGAGCACCCGTTCTCTCACTGGAGCATCTGTTCTCTCATTGGAGCTCCCGTTTTCTCACTGGAACCCTTGTTCCGTCACTGGAGCACCTGTTCCCTCACTGGAGCATCTGTTCTCTCACTGGAGCACCCGTTCCCTCTCTGGAGCACCGTTCTCTCAATGGAGCACCGTTCTCTCACTGGAGCACTATTCTCTCACTGGAGCACCTGTTCTCTCACAGGAACATCTGTTCTCTCACTGAAGCACCCGTTCACTCACTGGAGCATCTGTTCTCTCACTGAAGCACCCGTTCACTCACTGGAGCATCTGTTCTCCTACTGGAACACTGTTCTCTCACTGGAGCACCTGTTCCCTCACTGGATCACCAATTCTCTCACTGGAGCACCCGTTCTCTCACTGGAGCACCCGTTCTCTCACTGGAGCACCCGTTCCCTCACTGGAGCGCCTGTTCTCTTACAAGAGCACCTGTTCTTTCACTGGAGCACTGTTCTCTCACTGGAGCACCTGTTCTCTCACATTGGAGCACTGTTCTCTCACTGGAGCCCTGTTTTCTCACTGAAGCACTGTTATCTCACTGGGGCACCCGTTCTCTCTGGAACACTCGTTCTCTCACTGGAGCATCTGTTCTCTCACTGGAGCATCTGTTCTCTCACTGGAACATCTGTTCTCTCACTGGAGCATCTGTTCTCTCACTGGAGCATCCGTTCTCTCACTGGAGCACCTTTTCTCTTTATGGAGCACACATTCCTATCACTGTAGCGCCCGTTCCTCCCACTGGAGCTCCCGTTCTCTCACTGGAGCACCCGTTCTCTCACTGGAGCACTGTTCTCTCACAGGAGCATCTGTCCTCTCACTGGAGTACCTGTTCTCTCACTGGAGCATTTGTTCTCTCTCTGGAGCACCGTTCTCTCACTGGGGCACTGTTCTCTCACTGGAGCACCTGTTCCCTCACTGGAGCATCTGTTCCCTCACTGGAGCACCCGTTCTATCACTGGAGCACCTGTTCTCTCACTGGAGCATTTGTTCTCTCACTGGAGCACCGATCTCTCACTGGAGCACTGTTCTCTCACTGGAGCCCCTGTTCTCTCACTGGAGCGTCTGTTCTCTCAGTGGAGCACCTGTTCCCTCACTGGAGTATTTGTTTTCTCACTGGAGCACCCGTTCTCTCACTGGAGCATCTGTTCTCTCACTGGAGCACCTGTTCCCTCATTGGAGCACCTGTTCTCTCACTGGAGCACTGTTCACTCACTGGGGCATTGTTCTCTCATTGGATCACTGTTCTCTCATTGAAGCACTGTTCTCTCACTGGAGAATCTGTTCTCTCACTGCAGCATCTGTTCTCTCATTGGAGCATCTGTTCTCTCACTGGAGCATCTGTTCTCTCACTGGAGCACACGTTCACTCACTGGAACACCTTTTCTCTCACTGGAGCACCCGATCCTCTCACTGGAGCACCCGTTCTCTCACAGGAACATCTGTTCTCTCACTGGAGCACCCGTTCGCTCACTGGGGCACTGTTCTCCCACTGGAGCACATGTTCTCTCACTGGAGCATCTCTTCTCTCACTGGAGCACTTTTTCTCTCATTGGAGCACCTGTTCTCTCACTGGAGCACCCGTTCTCTGACTGTGTCACCCATTCTCTCACTGGAGCACTTTTTCTCTCATTGGAGCACCTGTTCTCTCACTGGAGCACCCGTTCTCTGACTGGGTCACCCATTCTCTAACTGAGGCATCCGTTCTCTCACTGGAGCACCCTTTCTCTCACTGGAGCACCCGTTCTCTCACTGGAGCACCCGTTCTCTCACTGGAGCACCCGTTCTCTCACTGGAGCACCCGTTCTCTCACCAGAGTACCTTTTCTCTAACTGTAGCATCTGTTCTCTCACTGGAGAACCCGTTCTCTCCCTTGAGCACCCGTTCTCTCACTGGAGCATCTGTTCTCTCACTGGAGCACCCGTTCTTGCACTGGAGCACCCGTTCTCTCACTGGAGCATTTGTTCTCTCACTGGAGCTACCGTTCTCTCACTTGAGCACTGTTCTCTCACTGAAGCACTGTTCTCTCACTGGAGTTCTGTTCTCTCTCTGGAGCACCCTTTCTCTTACTGGAGCACCCGTTCCTTTCACTGGAGCACCCGTTCCTCTAACTGGAGCACAAGTTCTCTCACTGGAGCACCCGTTCCGCTCTCTGGAGCTCCCGTTCTCTCACTAGAACACCTGTTCCATCACTGGAGCACCTGTTCCCTCACTGGAGCACCCGTTCTCTCTCTAGAGCACCTGTTCTCTCACTGGAGCACCGTTCTCTCACTGGAGCACCGTTCTCTCACTGGAGCACGGTTCTCTCAATGGAGCACCTGTTCTCTCACTGGAGCATTTGTTCTCTCACTGATTCACCCGTTCTTTCACTGGAGCATTTGTTCTCTCACTGGAGCACCCCTTCTCTCACTTGAGCACTGTTCTCTCACTGTGGCAATGTTCTCTCACTGGAGCAATGTTCTCTCGCTGGAGCACTGTTGTCTCACTGGAGCGTCTGTTCTCTCACTGGAGTATCTGTTCTGTCACTGGAACATCTGTTCTCTCACTGGAGCATCCGTTCTCTCTCTGGAGCACCTGTTCTCTCACTGGAGCACCTGTTTTGTCACTGGAGCACTGTTCTCTCACTGGAGCATCTGTTCTCTCACTGGAGCATCTGTTCTCACACTGGAGCATCTGTTCTCACACTGGAGCAGCTGTTCACTCACTGGAGTACATGTTCTCTCACTGGAGCACCCGTTCTCTCACTGGAGCACCTGTTCTCTCACTGGGGCTCCCGTTCTCTCATTGGAGCACCCGTTCTCTCACTAGAGCACTGTTCTCTCACTGGAGCACCCGTTCCCTCACTGGAGCACCTGTTCTCTCACTGGGGCACCCGTTCTCTCACTGGAGCACCTGTTCTTCCACTGGAGCTTCTGTTCTCTCACTGGAGCACCCATTCTCTCACTGGAGCACCCGTTCTCTCACTGGAGCACCAGTTCCCTGAATGGAGCAACTGTTCTCTCACTGGAGCACCCCTTCTCTCACTGGATCACCCGTTCTCTCACTGAAGCACCCTTCCTCTCACTGGAGCACCCGTTCCCTCACTGGAGCACCCTTCCTCTCACTGAAGCACCCGTTCCTCTCACTGAAGCACCCGTTCTCTCATTGGATTCCCTGTTCTTTCACTGGAGCACCTTTTCTCTCACTGGAGCACCTGTTCTCCCACTGGAGCATCTGTTCCCTCACTGCAGCTCAGTTCTCTCTCTGGAGTACCTGTTCCCTCACTGGAGCACTGTTCTCTTACAGTAGCACAAATTCCTTCACTGGAGCACCTGTTCGCTCACTGGAGCATCTGTTCTCTCCCTGGAGCACCTATTCTCTCACTGGAGCACCTGTTACCTCACTGAAGCATCCGTTCTCTCACTGGATCACCCGTTCTCTCACTGGAGCACCTGTTCTCTCACTGTGACATCCGTTGTTACGGCCCTCTCGGGACGCAACGGGGTTCTTACTCTGATGTAGTTAGAGGAAGATATATATCCGTTCCCAAGCCAGTAGAGGCTATCAAGGGATGCGATCCGTGACGCAAATAACTTAAAGGGAGTAGGGAAAGAAAGGTAAGAACTTAATATAATATAATTTTCACCATCACCATTTAAATATATTGAAATAAAACGTACACAAGGGGGAGGGGTATTAACACTTTACAAGGGGATCGTGCACAATCCAGTCTTCTGCTGAAGACTCTTGATTAAGAAGCTAGGTGCTGAGTCCGCGGTACTTTCTTCGTGGCCTCAAGACGTGTCCTCTGAGAACGCCGAGTCAACCCTGGCCACAGGTCAGCCACAACACAGGTCCACTGGGGGCACCGTCGTGGAGGCCGTCAACCACACGTCCAGCAGGTCTGCTGGCAGGTACTGAGCCAACAAGGCTGGTACGGCCACTTCACGAACGATAAAAGGGGTACGCCCTAGACAGGAGTCTCGTGTGATATCACCAATCACCCTCCTGTCCTCACTACCCCAGTGGATTATCGTCTCCAACCGTCGGTCCCGGGTAAATCCTTTAACTGCCACTCCAATGGCAGGCTAACACACCACAGTGTTCTTCCGGGGGGGCGACGTCACAAAAGCTGCAGCAAACTTCACTGTATGGAGACTGGCTGCCTCGGGTAGACTGACTCCACCTTCAACACAGTGGTCCCAGGTCGGCTCTGTAAGCAGACACGTCATTAATAACCGGGACACTAATACACCACACTCACAGGCTCAGATACAAACGCCCGACATATCCACTCCATAGATGGCGCTGTCGTTGGAGCACCACCTCACCAGAGGTCAGTAGCGGCGGTGTTGAGCGCTGAACCAGACTGGAAACTGGTCCTCGAGGCCAGTACACGCTGTCCTCACTAGGTGTCGTCGTTCGTTTGGCGGGGGTTTCGGGAGCTGACCCACAGATGGCGTTTTTGTCACTGCTCCAGGCACGGACGCTGGATCCGGGTTCGTAACACCTCCCCACCAAAAAGAATTTGGTTTGGGGTTCTATAAAAAACACAAACCAAATTAGCAGGGCGACACAACTCCAAATGGACTTACATGCTTTATGATCTGGAATAGCGAGGCTGTCGCGTCCACAGAACTGTCCTACTGGGCAATTCCGGCTCAATGGGAACTTGCAGATAGAAGGCAATGATCTGCCTGACGTAATCTTCCACGTCTCCCACATCTCCACTGCGATGTCAAGCAGGGGCATCATTTCACATCTCTCTAGTAAGGATCCGTGTAGACACGATCTGGGGTGACTCGACACTTCTCTGCGTCGAGGCACCGATGACGGCTGATCACAGACGGCATTTCTGGTACCGGTCCGATGGTCCTTCAGGGAGACAGGAACCTGGAATACAGGGGTCTGATAATTCAGAGTGATAGCGACAATGGGCAAGTCAGTACTTACTATACACTCTTCTACTAGGCCCACACCTAGTTCCAACAGGGCTGCTTGCTCACCGAAGATGGCATTCGCTCTGCCCCCGTCAGGTCGACCAACGTTCCGTATAACGCTGTGTTGAGGCTCAGCAGTCACGCGGGGGGTGTCAACCTGTCGGAAACAGTCACTCACATTATCACATATCGTACCTCCTGTATCATCTATTACCTCCCAGGTCCCTTCTTCAACTGCAACACTTGCAGTGCAAATCTCTAATCCCAGGGACCTCTTCTCGATGTTCACGGGAGCCATCATCCTTCGGGTCGTCCACTGATCCTTACTGAGAACACAGAGAGCACATAAGAGAACAAAACAAAATACTGCTAAGAAACATGGGGTCAATTGAGGGATATGCTTCCCGAGCCAGTCATGTCCATAGCCGGCAACATCCACTAGCCTGGCTTGGACCGAAGAGGGCACTAGACCTTTTGAACACACCTCACATACCTCTGAAGTCTGGGGAATCTCTGGCTGGTTCAATACACGCTGTACCTTGCCATACCGCAAGTACACATCCGCCTTCGCTCCAGACTCGTTGGTATCTGTGGGTGCCTGCACACAAGGCCTCTCTTCGTGCTCAGGTACCTCTGCCTTCTTAACTTCATGTTCCTTGTCGAGAGAATCAGGAGACACTGCTAGAATGCTCTCAATCTGTAGGCGAGAGGACAAATTAAACATAGTTACATCCGGGTCTGTCTTTACCTGGACATTACCATTGCCTGTAGACACCTCCGACCTTGCTGTTCTGGTAGACTCGTCCACAACCTTGGGAAGATTGATGCTCCAATCGGTCACCAAGTCGTTGGCTAGTACCACGTCAATCCCAGCCACAGGGAGGGTATCGACTACTGCCAACGCACATGTGCCGCTGAAATAAGGCGAGTCGAGATGTACTGGCACTAAGGGGGCGATGTACTGCGTCCGTGGAAACCCAACCAGGACAACCTCTTGTCTCCCGTTCACACTTACTCCCTCGGGTAACGAGCTCTTCACGATCAGGGACTGGGCTGCTCCACTATCTCTGAGCACTACAATTGATCTACCAGTATGATCACTCGTTACATACCCGGTGGAAGTGTGAGGGGCCAACAAACTTGGTCCTTCCTGCGTCGTCGTAGACTGGTTTCCTGCTGGTGGTGTAACACAGCTCATCAACATCACCTCCCTTCGTGCGCTGCCACCTCTTCTGCCTCGGCACCTAGCAGCTATGTGCCCTTTCTGCCCACAAGTCCAGCACACCATATTCCTCCTCGGGCTCCGGTGTTTCGGACTACTAGGACTTGTTCTTCGGGGGCTACTTGGGGGCGTCTTAGCACTTTGTGGGACGGGTCTTTCTTCTTCGTCGTGAGGTCTGTCAAACCGGCGCTGGTAATTCCTCGGGACGTACTTAGCAGACGGCCTATGAGTCAGGATATACTCTTCAGCCATGGTGGCTGCTGCACTCAAGGTCTCTACCTGCTGTTCCTCTAAGTACGTCTTGAGGTCTCCAGATAAACAATCCTTGAAGTCCTCGAGCAGAATCAGCTGCTCGAGGTCTTCCTTGGTCTGCACCTTCCGAGATGCACACCATTCTTGAAAAAGTCGCTCCTTGATGGTGGCGAATTCGGTGAAAGTGTGCTCTGAGGTCTTCTTCAGGTTTCTGAACTTTTGCCTATATGCCTCAGGTACCAATTGGTACGCCATGAGCACCACTTTCTTCACCATATCGTAATCGCCGGAGTCGTCAAGGGATAACGTAGAGTAGGCGATTTGGGCCTTCCCAGTCAAAACTGACTGTATCATGATGGCCCAATTCTCCCTTGGCCACTCCAAAGAGGCAGCGACTTTCTCGAAGGCTGCAAAGAATTTTGACACCTCCTTCTCATGGAATTTGGGGACCATTTTGATGTTGCGTACCGGATCGAAGCTACTGGTGTCCGTTGTTTGCCTCCGACCACCGCCTAATCGCAAAACTTCTAGTTCATGTTGTCTCTCTCTTTCCTCTTTGTCTCGTTCTCGTTCTTCTCTCTCTCGTCTCTCTTCTCTTTCTCGTTCTTCTCTCTCTCGTTCTCGTTCTTCTCTTTCTCGTCTCTCTTCTCTTTCTCGTTCTTCTCTTTCTCGTTTCTCTTCTCTTTCTCGTTCTTCTCTCTCCCGTCTCTCTTCTCTTTCTCGTTCTTCTCTTTCTCGTTTCTCTTCTCTTTCTCGCTCTTCTCTTCTTTCTTCTCTTTCTAATTCTAAACGCCTCATTGCCAATTCTTTTTCTTTCATCTCCATTTCTTTATTTTTCATCTCCACTTCTTTATCTTTTAATTCTCGTTCCATTTCTAACTTCTTCCATTCAATTTCCCGATTAATTTCTAGGGCACGCATCTTGACTGTTAGGAAGCTGATATTAAGCTCGCCGGCATCACTGTCAACGTCGCTGCCCTTATCTTCCTTTTCCGTGGAAGCTATTTCCTCACCTTCCCTTGTACTAGGAGTCTCGCTTCCCTGTTTCTCTTCTGCCTTCAGGTGCCGGTGAACCTTGGACAAGATCTCCACACGGGAATCACTGGCACGGATCTTGATCTCCAGGTAGGCGCTCACTAGTACAAGTTCCGGTTTGCTCAGATATTTTAATCTGGCAAGACAATCTTCTCTGTTCAGAAAAGCCTGAACCTCGTCCAGATCGTCAATGGTAGCTTTGTCTGCCATTGTCACAGGTGGAACACTTAACGAGCACTTAACACACCGAGCACTGTTCTACGTCAATATTGCACTTTATCGCACCAAACACTGCACTTGCCAATATTGCACGTAATCACTTCGGGCACCGCACTACCCAATATTGCACTGAGTCCAAGCGAACACTTCGCTCTACAATATTACACTAAATCACTAAGCACCGCACTAGTCAATATTGCACTTAATCGCTTAATCACAGCGAGCACCGCACTGCACAATATCGCACTTAGTCACTCTGAGCACCGCACAGGACGTATAACGTCACAATCGTCACACAGGGGGAATTATATACAGGGATTACGCCACTTCACCACCCCTGTCAAACATACTTAACAAGGGGACGGATCCCGCTGGGGATGCCAATTATGTTACGGCCCTCTCGGGACGCAACGGGGTTCTTACTCTGATGTAGTTAGAGGAAGATATATATCCGTTCCCAAGCCAGTAGAGGCTATCAAGGGATGCGATCCGTGACGCAAATAACTTAAAGGGAGTAGGGAAAGAAAGGTAAGAACTTAATATAATATAATTTTCACCATCACCATTTAAATATATTGAAATAAAACGTACACAAGGGGGAGGGGTATTAACACTTTACAAGGGGATCGTGCACAATCCAGTCTTCTGCTGAAGACTCTTGATTAAGAAGCTAGGTGCTGAGTCCGCGGTACTTTCTTCGTGGCCTCAAGACGTGTCCTCTGAGAACGCCGAGTCTACCCTGGCCACAGGTCAGCCACAACACAGGTCCACTGGGGGCACCGTCGTGGAGGCCGTCAACCACACGTCCAGCAGGTCTGCTGGCAGGTACTGAGCCACCAAGGCTGGTACGGCCACTCCACGAACGATAAAAGGGGTACGCCCTAGACAGGAGTCTCGTGTGATATCACCAATCACCCTCCTGTCCTCACTACCCCAGTGGATTATCGTCTCCAACCGTCGGTCCCGGGTAAATCCTTTAACTGCCACTCCAATGGCAGGCTAACACACCACAGTGTTCTTCCGGGGGGGCGCCGTCACAAAAGCTGCAGCAAACTTCACTGTATGGAGACTGGCTGCCTCGGGTAGACTGACTCCACCTTCAACACAGTGGTCCCAGGTCGGCTCTGTAAGCAGACACGTCATTAATAACCGGGACACTAATACACCACACTCACAGGCTCAGATACAAACGCCCGACATATCCACTCCATAGATGGCGCTGTCGTTGGAGCACCACCTCACCAGAGGTCAGTAGCGGCGGTGTTGAGCGCTGAACCAGACTGGAAACTGGTCCTCGAGGCCAGTACACGCTGTCCTCACTAGGTGTCGTCGTTCGTTTGGCGGGGGTTTCGGGAGCTGACCCACAGATGGCGTTTTTGTCACTGCTCCAGGCACGGACGCTGGATCCGGGTTCGTAACATCCGTTCTCTCACTGGAGCACTCGTTCCCTCACTGGAGCACCCGTTCTCTCACTGGAGCACCCGTTCTCTCACTGAAGCACCCATTCTCTCACTGGGGCACCCGTTCTCTCACTGGAGCACCCGTTCCCTCACTGGAGCACCCGTTCTCTCACTATAGCACCCGTTCTCTCACTGAAGCACCAATTCTCTCACTGGGGCACTCGTTCTCTCACTGGGGCACCCGTTCTCTCACTGGGGCACCCGTTCTCTCACTGGAGCACCCATTCTCTCACTGAAGCACCCATTCTCTCACTGGGGCACTCGTTCTCTCACTGGGGCACCCGTTCTCTTACTGGGGCACCCGTTCTCTCACTGGAGCACCCGTTCCTCTCACTGGCACCCTTTCTCTCATTTGATTCCTTGTTCTTTCACTGGAGCACCTTTACTCTCACTGGAGCACCTGTTTTCTCACTGCAGCACCTGTTCCCTCAGTGGAGCACCTGTGTTCCCACTGGAGCATCTGTTCCCTCACTGGAGCTCTGTTCTCTCTCTGGAGCACTTGTTCCCTCACTGGAGCACTGTTCTCTCACTGGAGCACAAATTTCGTCATTGGAGCACCTGTTCCCTCACTGGAGCACCTGTTCTCTCTCTGGAGCACCTGTTCTCTCACTGGAGCACCTGTTCTCTCACTAGAGCATGTGTTCCCTCACTGGAGCACCCATTCTCTCACTGGAGCACCCGTTCTCTCACTGGAGCACCAGTTCCCTGAATGGAGCAACTGTTCTCTCACTGGAGCACCCCTTCTCTCACTGGATCACCCGTTCTCTCACTGAAGCACCCTTCCTCTCACTGGAGCACCCGTTCCCTCACTGGAGCACCCTTCCTCTCACTGAAGCACCCGTTCCTCTCACTGAAGCACCCGTTCTCTCATTGGATTCCCTGTTCTTTCACTGGAGCACCTTTTCTCTCACTGGAGCACCTGTTCTCCCACTGGAGCATCTGTTCCCTCACTGCAGCTCAGTTCTCTCTCTGGAGTACCTGTTCCCTCACTGGAGCACTGTTCTCTTACAGTAGCACAAATTCCTTCACTGGAGCACCTGTTCGCTCACTGGAGCATCTGTTCTCTCCCTGGAGCACCTATTCTCTCACTGGAGCACCTGTTACCTCACTGAAGCATCCGTTCTCTCACTGGATCACCCGTTCTCTCACTGGAGCACCTGTTCTCTCACTGTGACATCCGTTCTCTCACTGGAGCACTCGTTCCCTCACTGGAGCACCCGTTCTCTCACTGGAGCACCCGTTCTCTCACTGAAGCACCCATTCTCTCACTGGGGCACCCGTTCTCTCACTGGAGCACCCGTTCCCTCACTGGTGCACCCGTTCTCTCACTGTAGCACCCGTTCTCTCACTGAAGCACCAATTCTCTCACTGGGGCACTCGTTCTCTCACTGGGGCACCCGTTCTCTCACTGGGGCACCCGTTCTCTCACTGGAGCACCCGTTCTCTCACTGAAGCACCCATTCTCTCACTGGGGCACTCGTTCTCTCACTGGGGCACCCGTTCTCTTACTGGGGCACCCGTTCTCTCACTGGAGCACCCGTTCCTCTCACTGGCACCCTTTCTCTCATTTGATTCCTTGTTCTTTCACTGGAGCACCTTTACTCTCACTGGAGCACCTGTTTTCTCACTGCAGCACCTGTTCCCTCAGTGGAGCACCTGTGTTCCCACTGGAGCATCTGTTCCCTCACTGGAGCTCTGTTCTCTCTCTGGAGCACTTGTTCCCTCACTGGAGCACTGTTCTCTCACTGGAGCACAAATTTCGTCATTGGAGCACCTGTTCCCTCACTGGAGCACCTGTTCTCTCTCTGGAGCACCTGTTCTCTCACTGGAGCACCTGTTCTCTCACTAGAGCATGTGTTCCCTCACTGGAGCACCCATTCTCTCACTGGAGCACCCGTTCTCTCACTGGAGCACCAGTTCCCTGAATGGAGCAACTGTTCTCTCACTGGAGCACCCCTTCTCTCACTGGATCACCCGTTCTCTCACTGGAGCACCCTTCCTCTCACTGGAGCACCCGTTCTCTCACTGAAGCACCCGTTCCTCTCACTGAAGCACCCGTTCCTCTCACTGGAGCACCCTTCCTCTCACTGGAGCACCCGTTCCCTCACTGGAGCACCCTTCCTCTCACTGAAGCACCCGTTCCTCTCACTGAAGCACCCGTTCTCTCATTGGATTCCCTGTTCTTTCACTGGAGCACCTTTTCTCTCACTGGAGCACCTGTTCTCCCACTGGAGCATCTGTTCCCTCACTGCAGCTCAGTTCTCTCTCTGGAGCACCTGTTCTCTCACTGGAGCACTGTTCTCTCACAGGAGCACAAATTCCTTCACTGGAGCACCTGTTCACTCACTGGAGCATCTGTTCTCTCCCTGGAGCACCTATTCTCTCACTGGAGCACCTGTTACCTCACTGAAGCATCCGTTCTCTCACTGGATCACCCGTTCTCTCACTGGAGCACCTGTTCTCTCACTGTGACATCCGTTCTCTCACTGGAGCACTCGTTCCCTCACTGGAGCACCCGTTCTCTCACTGGAGCACCCGTTCTCTCACTGAAGCACCCATTCTCTCACTGGGGCACCCGTTCTCTCACTGGAGCACCCGTTCCCTCACTGGAGCACCCGTTCTCTCACTGGAGCACCCGTTCTCTCACTGAAGCACCCATTCTCTCACTGGGGCACTCGTTCTCTCACTGGGGCACCCGTTCTCTCACTGGGGCACCCGTTCTCTCACTGGAGCACCCGTTCTCTCACTGAAGCACCCATTCTCTCACTGGGGCACTCGTTCTCTCACTGGGGCACCCGTTCTCTCACTGGGGCACCCGTTCTCTCACTGGAGCACCCGTTCCTCTCTCTGGCACCCTTTCTCTCATTTGATTCCTTGTTCTTTCACTGGAGCACCTTTACTCTCACTGGAGCACCTGTTTTCTCACTGCAGCACCTGTTCCCTCAGTGGAGCACCTGTGTTCCCACTGGAGCATCTGTTCCCTCACTGGAGCTCTGTTCTCTCTCTGGAGCACTTGTTCCCTCACTGGAGCACTGTTCTCTCACTGGAGCACAAATTTCGTCATTGGAGCACCTGTTCCCTCACTGGAGCACCTGTTCTCTCTCTGGAGCACCTGTTCTCTCACTGGAGCACCTGTTCTCTCACTAGAGCATGTGTTCCCTCACTGGAGCACCTGTTCTTTCCCTGGAGCACCTGTTCACTCACTGGAGCACCTGTTTCCTTACTGGAGCACCTGTTCTCTCCCTGGAGCACCTGTTCTCTCACTGGAGCACCTGTTACCTCTCTGGAGCACCTGTTACCTCTCTGGAGCACGTGTTCCCTCACTGGAGCACCTGTTCTCTCCCTGGAGCACCTGATTACTCACTGGAGCACCTGTTCCCTTACTGGAGCACCTGTTCTCTCCCTGGGGCACCTGTTCTCTCACTGGAGCACCTGTTCCCTCACTGGAGCAGTGTTCTCTCTCTGGAGCACAAATTCCCTCATTCACCCTCTCCTTCTCTCCATCACTAGTACTGTAACACAAAGATCCTTTTGTGTTGCAGGGAAGGGGGGGGGGAGGGGGTTGGGTTCATGACCCCTTGTTGTCGTGGGTGGTTGAGTCATCCAGTTGTCATTATTGTTCTCCTATCTTCAAATTCATCATCCTTATCACTGCGGCCATTTTGGTCAATATCATTATCATGGTCTTAATCATCACGTCCTAATCATCAACACAATAATTATTAGTATCAGCAATATCACACAATAATCATCATAATCATCCGTTCATGTTTCATGTTTCCCCATTGGAGTCATCGTTATCGTCAGCATCTTTATCACCGAACTGATCATCATAATTCTGAGAAGCATCAACTCCAATGATTACACTTCAATACCCTTGGTATTGGGGTGAGAGAGCACAGTCACTTGTACTCTGTCTCCGGCTCTTTACTGCTCTATACTGATTTACACTGTTCTAAATTGCTCTATGCTCCTCTATATTCTCTACACTGCTTTTTACTGTTCTATATTGCTCTGACTTGGTCTGTACTACTTTATACAGCTCTGAAGAGCTCTGAACTAACTTCCGCCTCTCCAACCAGGAGAGACTTCTGAATTTTGGGAATTCAGAGACTATACAGCGTACTCATGTATACAGTAAACACATAAATCATTGAGACCGTCTCAAAGCATTCCAAATGATCCCTTTACAAACGAAACGAGAGGTAATACATGATCCATACATGAAAGACACTGCTAAGCCAGGTCCCCAATAGGCAAAACAAAATCGCAACATACTGGAGTGAGAGATATGGTAGAAAATGCATGCTCAGGACAGATGAAGATCAAAGATCTGCGGCTATTCAATATCCAACCAACTAGTAGTAGTAGGCAACCATCAGTGTCAGGAGACTATGAAGTTGCACTCTGGTAGACGGTCTAAAGTGGTCTCTCCAGGGCGCAGAGCCTGGGTAGGTTAAAACAGGAGAGAAGCTGTCACCCATGCAGCAGGTCCCCCTTCTCCACGGTGCCAAAAGTCTCCAATGGGAAAGCAAACTCCAATACGATTGGCTCCAGCGCCGTCGCAGGAACCGTCAGAACGAGTTTCAAGGCAACATCGAACTGCCCGAGGGGCTCCAGCTCCGGGGTTTACCTCGAAGTTTTTGTATTTGTATTTTTACATGCAAGCATGCGGATACATACAATAAACGAGAACAAAACAAGCGGAACACAAATCACAAAGTACAAAAGCACTTAAGCAAAAAAACTACAAATACACAAAATACCGGCCTGAAGGCCCAACAACAAAAACACAACAATGAATACAATCATTATGCAATCCAGAACGGAGATAAAACAGTACAAGACATGAGGAGAACGGGAGCAGTCATGCATATAAATACAATAAATCTAGAGCAAAACAAACATAACACAAAATACAAATCACAAAAACAAAGCACATAAGTACACAATGACAAATACAGAAAATACACAAAATACATGAAATACATAAAACACATAAAATACAGAAAACACCGGCCAAAAGGCCTGCAACAAAAAACCTACAAAAAGCATAAACATAATGCAAGACAGTACAAAAATAATAGCACACCACATAGTACCCAAACCCATACCCAACAACCCAACCACCGATACACAACACAGGCCAGCGACGGTAGGGGAGACACGCGATTAGCGAGGTCCGCGGAAATTCGTCAATTTCTCGGGACATTGAAGGATTATAGAGGCTAGATCATAGTATTTGGCCTCTCGCAGTGTGTAGCTAGCAGGGTGCTATATAGCATAGTCATATCGCTAGCGATAGTGCAAAAAAAAAACAAAGTGTAGCTAGTGGAATCACCGGTGCATACAGTGTGGAGGACCGAGTAGTGACCTGACCTGCCCTGACCTGACGGCCAGGTGGGACGGCCCGCCGTGGAACTGTGACTGTGTTTGTTGGGTGGTGACTGTGACTCCAGAGATTTGTGTAGATAAGAATCGACATCGTCAATCTACTAGCACTTAGAGAATCACCAAGTGGAGAGGCGACGATGGAGCACCATCGTCAACCATACATCATCATTACTCATCTAGTTGTGTGAGCGGGAATCATACTGGTATGTACCCCCTCTCTGGTCAACTAATCAGGTGTACAGTGTGAGGTAAAATATTATCAAATTCTTGTTCAGGATAGTATATATATTTAAAATCTCGGTGTGGCTCATTCTGGGTAAAAGTTACCGCTTACGGGAACTAGTGACACGTACGCGCACGCACGCACGCACGCACATGCACGCACGCACACGCATGCACGCATGCACGCACTCAAGCCCACGTACGTATGCATGCACACACACACGCACACACAGGCTAGAAGGGATTAACACCTTTCGTGGAAAGGAGATAAAACCTCTCATAATCCACCCCCCTCTCTTACCGGCTGTAAGCTGAACACCTCACCTCCTAGTAACCCCATCCCAAGCGCACACACATTCTCTCTCTCTCTCTCT
This sequence comes from Procambarus clarkii, assembly GCF_040958095.1. Classification (NCBI taxonomy): domain Eukaryota; kingdom Metazoa; phylum Arthropoda; class Malacostraca; order Decapoda; family Cambaridae; genus Procambarus; species Procambarus clarkii. The sequence goes on along the minus strand of NC_091205.1, from coordinate 883,099 downwards.
CTCTCTCTCTCTCTCTCTCTCTCTCTCTCTCTCTCTCTCTCTCTCTCTCTCTCTCTCTCTCTCTCTCTCTCTCTCTCTCTCTCTCTCTCTCTCTCTTGCTCTCTCTCTCTCTTGCTCTCTCTTGCTCTCTCTCTCTTGCTCTCTCTCTCTTGTTCTCTCTCTCTCTTGTTCGCTCTCTCTTGCTCTCTTTTGCTCTCTCTCTCTCTTGCTCTCTCTCTCTTGACAAGGGGCAAAATGGCAGGAGGCCGCAACAGGAACATGGGAAGCAGTCAGGGAGATCAAACGAAGGAATTGCTAACCCAAGTTCTGGAGGAATTCAGGAGGGAGATGAATGAAATGAGGATTACAATTAACAATCTGCAAAGTGAGCTAGCATCAGCAAGGGAGGAGGTCAAATCTCTCACAGAGAAAAATAAAGAGACCGAGCATCAGATTATCATCCAAAGGGAAGGTGGGAATGTTACATTGGAAGGAAATGCCTCTGTACCTGATACATTTGCGGATATACTGAAAAAGAGCTCAGAAGCAATGGACACAGTGAGGGAGGTAGCGATGCAAGCAGCTACGTCACAGGAAGCAGCAAGGTGCACCACTCAACTGCTGGAGAGAAAAAGATCAGTGGTAGTTTAAGGCATCAAAGAACAGGAAGGATCCAACAGGCAAGAATGGAATGGCAAGGATAGAGAGGCAGTACATGGGCTACTGAAGGGGTTACAGATGGAAGGGGCTGTACATAACATTGAGAAGGTTTTCAGGTTGGGCTGGTACAACAAGGACAGAAACCGACTTGTAAAGGGGGTGTTTACAAACGAAACCACGAAGGAGGACATTCTCGAAAGGAAGAGTCGTCTGCAGCATATGGAGGGATAAAAAAAGTATTCCTGCAGAGGGACAGGACGAAGGAGGAGAGAGCCAGGGCAGCAGAGGCAAGGAGGAAGCGCAGGGAGAGAGGAGCAAACCAGGAAATCACAGCCCTCAACACAACAGTCCCAGAGACAAGAGGAGAACCCAAAACCAGCATCCCAGCAACACCAGAGGGGGGGGGGGGGGCAACACCACCACCCCCTCTGCATAGAAACCCTCCCTTCCCCTCACCCTACCTGCCCCACCCAATCCTCCCCCCCCCCACCCCATTCTGACCCTGACACCCCTTCCCCATTCCCATCATGTCCCCCCTTCCACCTTTTCCCCCCTGTCCCCCCTTCCCCTTCATCCCATACCCTCCCTATCCCTCCTCCCCCCTCACCCCGTATCCTCCATGTCCCCCCTACCTCCTTAACCCACACCCTACCTGTCCCCCCTTCCCTTAAACCCCCATTCCCCACCCCACAATCCTCTGAGACCCTGCAAACCACCTCACAGATCCTATCACCCACGGAACAGCTTCCCACACCAGCAGAATGCTTGCCAAGAAAGGGACATGAAAATGAACAGAAGAAAGTGAGCTTCAAGGCGATGTACACTAACATAGATGGGATTTCAAATAAAACAAGTGAACTTGGAGAATGGGCACTAGAAGAAAACCCAGACATAATAGCACTCACAGAAACAAAGTTAACGAAAATCATAACAAACGCAGTGTTTCCACAGGGCTACTATGTAGTGAGGAAAGAGAGAGAAGGGAGAGGAGGAGGTGGTGTAGCTCTGCTACTAAGAGAAGGTTGGAGTTTCGAAGAGATGGTAATTCAGAACTGTGAAGGATTCAGTGACTACATATCAGGCACCATAGCAACTGGAGGACAGAAAATTAAAATAGTAGTCATATATAACCCCCCACCGAATGACAGAAGACCCAGACAGGAATATGATAGAAACAACTTGGCCACCATCAATATAATAGAGAGAGCAGCTTCTGTGGCTAGCAGGAACGGATCCAGACTTCTAATCATGGGAGACTTCAACCATGGGAAGATAGATTGGGGGAACAGAGACCCACATGGAGGACCAGACACATGGAGAGCTAAGCTGCTGGATGAGGCAACAAGAAACTTTCTAAGTCAACACGTCAAGGGACCGACAAGAATGAGAGGAGGGGATGAGCCAGCCTTGCTTGATCTGATATTTACCCTAAATGAGTCGGATATAAGGGAAATTAAGTTGGAAGCCCCCTTGGGAATGAGTGATCATAGTGTATTGAGCTTTGAGTACCTGGTTGAGCTGGGAATTATCACCCCCAAAAGTGAACTGGGAACCAAAGGGCTGGCGTACCGAAAGGGAAACTATGATGAAATGAATAAATTCCTATGGGATATACATTGGGACACAGAACTCGGAACCAAGTGCGTACAAGACATGATGGACTATGTCACCCAAAAATGTCAGGAGGCTGTAAGCAGGTTTGTCCCAGCCCGACAGGAAAAAACAGAGAAGCAAAGGAAGAATCCGTGGTTTAATAAGGAATGTATGAAAGCAAAGGAGCTGAACAAAAGGGCATGGAGGAACTTCCGTAATAACGGAACACCAGAAAGTAGAGAGAGATACCAGAGAACCAGGAATGAGTATGTCAGTGTGAGAAGAGCAGCTGAGAAAAGGTATGAAAATGATATAGCTAATAAAGCCAAGACCGAACCAAAGCTACTACACAGTCACATCAGGAGGAAGACAACAGTGAAGGAACAGGTGATGAAACTTAGGGTGGGCGAGGACAGGTACACAGAGAATGACAAAGAGGTGTGTGAAGAACTCAACAAAAGGTTCCAGGAGGTCTTTACAATAGAACAGGGAGATGTCACGGCGCTAGAAGAGGTGGCAGCAAACCAGGTGACCTTGGATAGGTTCGAAATTACAAGAGATGAGGTCAAAAAGCACCTATTGGAGCTGGATGTGAGAAAAGCTGTTGGGCCGGATGGAATCTCGCCATGGGTATTGAAAGAGTGTGCAGGAGCACTTTGCCTACCACTCTCCATAGTGTATAGTAGGTCACTGGAAACGGGGGACCTACCAGAAATATGGAAGACTGTGTTACGGTGCCCTCTCCTATTTCTTTCGTTTGCCGGCGTAAAGAGTCATATCAGCTCTCCCTACTGATTCTCTGAGGTTCAGGGAGTCTATTGGCATATGTGGCGACCAAACCGGCTGCCAGTTAAAGGAAGGAAGTTACATTATAAGTTGTAAATAAGGAGAAATTGGCGCACTGATATAAAATGAAAGAGTATCCCCTATGGCAGATATGACCTTTTGGAAGGGACACTAGCCGATCGCGGATTGGCCGACTTAGGTCGCGGGCGACAAATCAGGGCCCGCCATGACGTCACCGAGTGCCCCGGGCGGCGTCAACGTCAGAGTTGATCCGACCTTGGAAGCGACAGGGCGCGCCTCGGTGTGCTCTCAAGGATTAGAGGCTCTACAAGCCTTATTCAGTGGATTAAACTAGCCATCGCAGCCCACCATAAGTTATTGGAGACCCTGCGCTTCTGGGAAGCAAAAAGGAACCAAGTTCATTGAGCAGAGAAGTGCCAAACTTGGAAAATAGTCGGCGACGACGCTGGGGCGGCGCCGCTGGATGTTGAGGTCTGGAAGGTGCGGCGGGCAGGCCTAGCTGTGACTGGGTCACATCCACTGAGGGTTTTGGAGGGACGACACCATGCCTAGGACAAGGAGCAACGCCTTGTGGAAGGGGCGAGTGTGGGAAAAATAGTGATTAGCTCAGCGCCCATCGATGAACCAGGATTGGGGCAGCTGAATCTCAGGGATTGGAACAGCGACGACGCGAAGGCTCCACGACACCTGAGGACCTGTGGAACGTCCTGGATCGTCAAGGATCGACCCAAGGAAGCGTGGGAACCTCACACCATCGAGGGACAGGCGTCGTGAGCCAGGAATGTAAGGTAGATCATTTTCCCTCCCATTACCCCTTGTGTGAGTAGGCTAGTTAGGCCACAATAGTTACTTATGTATGTGGCAACAGGACATTAATGCTTTAATAGTAGAATAGGCTGCAAGGCAGCTTGTGTCCAGGACTGTCAGAGGGGACAGTGTTTATGGATGGCAGGACAGTGAAGGAGAGGCGCCGACGTGGTGAAGAGGCCCTCCTGTGTGAGAGTGTGGGACTCCTGTCTTTCTGCCCAGTTGAAGGAGTGTTGGAGGTCGTGGAAGAAGAGGCTGACGATCTCCAGACTTATTATCCTTATTTCCATATTCATGTATTACTTGTTATTGTATGTGTGATCATGTAATTTGCATCAGTAAATTCACACATTTTATCATTGTGTTTGAGTGTGCCTCCATTTATAACATTTCTTTCTGAGCATACATGAAGGTTATCATAGTACCACCTAGGGAACACTACGTTCTCTATAGCAGTTCTTATTGCCTGGAGAGTGGTAAAGACAGCACAGACTTACATAATAGTGTACCCTTAGCCATCCGATCAGTATCGGTGCCTGAATGGTGGCAACTATTAACGTAGTGGCTAGAGAGAGGTAAAGCCACACAGACCTTCCTGGGAGAGTACCCTGGGCCAACAGTCTAGTAGCAGATCTATGGGAGTAGCATTCTTCTGGCTACAAACAATATATAATACACCCACTGAACTGCATTGCTGGGGTGCAGATATAATAACCCAGCTGGCGACCTTGCTAAGAAGAAGATAGAGAAGACAGGTGGGAAAGGAGTTCCTGCAACCTTTTTGTCTGGCAGGCAAGACTCAGGGAGGTTATTGTTATGAGGTAAGCCTGAGTCTTCCTTCACTCCTCCACGGGTCTAGGCCGGAACTGTTAACAGCAGTTTCCCCGTGTTTGACTGAAGGGCTTCCAGGGTGAATCAGTGGCACCCCCTTTTGTGGTGGAAGCAAAGACCTGCGGAGGTAGGCATTGTTGGTCCTCTCTTGTGTGACCAAGGAGACTCCAGTGAATCCAGGGAGTCGGAGGGGCTGAGTATTTGGGCCTTTTGAACCCCTAGCAGCTAAGTGTTAGCAGAGCCCCGGCACGGACCACCTCCACGTGACAACTGCTAATGTAGTACCAATATACAAAAAGAGGCACTGAACTACAGGCCAGTGTCCTTAACTTGTATACCATGCAAGGTGATGGAGAAAATTGTGAGAAAAAAACCTAGTAACACATCTGGAGAGAAGAGACTTCGTGACAACCCATCAACATGGGTTCAGGGAGGGTAATCTTGCCTTACAGGATTGATAGAATTCTACGATCAGGTGACAAAGATAAAACAAGAAAGAGAAGGGTGGGCGGACTGCATTTTTTTGGACTGTCGGAAAGCCTTTGACACAGTACCCCATAAAAGGTTGATCCATAAGCTGGAGAAACAGGCAAGAGTAACTGGTAGGGCACTCCAGTGGATAAGGGAGTACCTAAACAATAGGAAGCAGAGAGTTACAGTGAGGGGTGAGACCTCAGACTGGCGTGAAGTCACCAGTGGAGTCCCACAGGGCTCTGTACTTGGACCTATCCTGTTTCTGATATACGTAAATGATCTCCCAGAGGGTATAGACTCATTCCTCTCAATGTTTGCTGACGACACCAAAATTATGAGAAGGATTAAGACAGAGGAGGACAGCTTGAGGCTTCAAGAAGACCTGGACAAGCTGCAGGAATGGTCAAACATATTGTTGTTAGAGTTTAATCCTAGCAAATGTAATGTAATGATGATAGGGGTAGGAAGCAGGAGACCAGATACAAGGTATCACTTGGGAGATGAAATACTTCAAGAGTCCGAGAGAGAGAAAGACCTGGGGGTTGATATCACGCCAGACCTGTCCCCTGAAGCTCATATCAAGAGGATAACAGCAGCAGCATATGCCAGGTTGGCTAACATAAGAACGGCCTTTAGAAACTTGTGTAAGGAATCTTTCAGAACATTATATACCACATATGTCAGACCAATCCTGGAGTATGCGGCACCAGCATGGAGTCCATATCTAGTCAAGCATAAGACTAAAATGGAAAAGGTTCAAAGGTTTGCCACCTACTAGTACCCGAGTTGAGAGGTATGAGCTACGAGGAGAGACTACGGAATTAAACCTCACTTCGTTGGAAGACAGAAGAGTTAGGGGGGACATGATCACCACATTCAAGATCCTCAAGGGAATCGACAGGGTTGATAAAGACAGGCTGTTTAACACAAGGGGCACACGCACTAGGGGACACAGGTGGAAACTGAGTGCCCAAATGAGCCACAGAGATATTAGAACGAACTTTTTTAGTGTCAGAGTGGTTGACAAATGGAATGCATTAGGAAGTTATGTGGTGGAGGCTGACTCCATACACAGTTTCAAGTGTAGATATGATAGAGCCCAATAGGCTCAGGAACCTGTACACCTGTTGATTGACGGTTGAGAGGCGGGACCAAAGAGCCAGAGCTCAACCCCCGCAAGTACAACTAGGTGGGTGAGTACAACACAAAACAAGCCTACCGGCCCAGCATCCACACACGGAGAGGCACCAATACATAATGACCAGAAAAAGAAAGGAACATAAAGACTACACATAAACAAAAAGAAAGGAACATCGGCTATACTGGAGAACGGGAACAAAAATAGGCAGGGCCACACCTGCAGCCTGAAGGGCACACAAACACTCCACAAACAAGCGCACACCAGTTCGCTCAGGAACCGGAAACAAGGAACACACAGGAACCGGAAATGCAAACCCAGCCCCCCCCCACACACACATGCAACCGCACCCCACATCCACGCACTCAAACGGACACAACCCCACAATACAAAGCAAACAAAATGAATCACTGGAAAAGAGAACAAACCTCAACAGTAAACGAATACTTCTCCAGGAACTCATAAAGAGGATGCTTGTGCTTGTAGGCCTTCCATATCAAATACTCCATGTCAGTAGGGAAACGATTCCCCTGGTTCAGGAATCATTAAATCAGGCGGAAACGGCACCTCTCGGAGCTGGTCGGCAGTAGTTGCATAACGAGGAGGGACACGGCGAACCACCTCTCCCTGAGGAAGCAGAAGAAACCGAGGAAGCGTACAAAGGCCACAGAGACGGCCCCGCCGCCGGCTGCACAGGAGAAGAAGGCGAAGGCTGCCGAAGAGGTAACACCACCCCTGACACCACAGGAGAAGCAGAAGATACGGCCGGAGACGGGAGAGGCGGCAAAACCGCCGTCGATGAAACAGGGATCAAGGCTGGGGGTACGGAACCTCCAGAGCGAGCAGCTCTGGGGGTTCCACCACCACCAGATCACCACGCTCACCACGAATCTCAGCAGGAGAAACCACCCCACATACAGAACCAGAACCATCGACGCGGGCGGCGCACCGGAAGCAAGCTCCATAGGCATAACATCAGAAGGGAAATCTGAAACATCGTTACTGGCAGCCGCAGGCACGTGGACCTCCTCCACCATCACCGAAGAATGCGACGCAACCGGAACTACACCGCCGTCGCTGGAAGACCCACAATCGTCAAATTCTCCCACATCAGCCCAGGCAGAAGAAGATCGCCTGGAGCGCTTGGGAACCGACTGAACATCATCAGAACCGGATTTCGACCCAGAAACCTAATCATCCCAAGCGGGCGAACCGACGCCCTCCGTAGGACGGCAGCATCCGCAACCACACAGGGAAACAGGTCGAGCACAGTAGAAGGCTCCACAGCCACCAGCACAGCCTGGGCACACGGCAAAAGTGCAGTGACAGGCACCACAGTTGAAGTACATGAAGACAGGGGAGCCTTTCAAATGGGAGCCAGAAGAACCACAGGAATATCCGGGACTGGGGCAGGACGAGCACCCGATGGCGACTCAACCTCCTGAGGAGAGGCGACAGCAACAGGCAACACACGGGACACGGCAGCAGCCAGAGAGTCGTCCTCATCCACAGCCACCGAATCCTCCTCCACAGGGAACGGCGGAAAGTCCTCCTCTTGGAAGAGGTTGATGGGCACGACAGCAAGTGCAGAGTACCCAGCAGCCTGATGGCCCAAGAGGCCACAACGGAAATATGTACGTGGCTTGCGGGCATGATGCACCCTAACGTAACAACCCATGAGCTTCACTTGAGACGGAATGTTCGCCTGCAGCCTCATTTCCAGAGTGCGAATGTTTGACTGTACACCCTTAAGCGTACCCGAGGAAAGCAGGTGCAACCACACACTGACGACTGCCCCAAACCGGCCGAAATAGCACCGCAGCAGCCCCTCCGGGAATTCCAAGAGCACCCCATGCACGCTAACATAGGTGATGGCACCACTCCGATCTGAGACAGTCACAGTGCCTGCACCTTCTGGCAGGGACAAGGTCCGCCCCTTGCAACGCCTTAAAAACGCCTGATATACCTCCTCCCTCGTAAACTTGACAATCACCCTGTGCACAGTCACCAGTTCAATTCCATAAACATCCCCCACAGGGACCTGCAGCATGTCACACAGCACTAGCCCCACCTCTGGATATCCAGCTCGACCAGAAAACTCGAGGCTGACAGACTGGGCTCTCACAACCGGGGGGGTGGGGGGGAAGGGGGCCTCCCATGGCGCCGAAACGCCAAACAGCAGCCTTCCACACGACACTTCAGGTAGCAACTGGCAGGGCAGGCTAGCATGTCTGCACCCCCCTGGCATCCAATGAGGCAATCTCGAATTTACCTTGAAGTTGGTAAAAGAAGGCACAGGGACTCCAAACCTGGACACCGCAACCAACAAATATATGAAACAATTCTGGATTATCATTATCATCATCATCATCACCATCATCATTGTTACGAACCAGGTATTTACCTGATTCCTAACTATTACAATGCATGCATAATTACACATTCATTACAACTTAATTTGCTATGGACTAAAATTTCCATATTACTGTTTTCAGTGTATAAGTACTGTATTATATTATTTTCATCTTGTTGCGTGAGTTGTGAGAGTGTATTGCAGTATTGTATTCTGTTGAATGAGAGTAGTCAGTGGTCAGATGGGGAATAACACGCACTTTAGTGAAAGGTTCACTGTTACCACTTGAATATTACATTCCAATAATTATTGTTTTCCTTGTGTGTAGACTATTTCAGTTGTTATTCCAGAATGTATAAGATGTTTCAGATTTATGCTGAGAAGTGTTTGAGAGTGATTGTCTCAGAAGGGAAGTGCTAAGATGTGTTGTTTGTAGCGATTGGTATTAATTATCTCAGGCTCGTTCAGGCGTGAGGCGGCACAACGAGCTGAGGACAGTTGGCAAGTGGTGGAACTGGTGGTCGAGCGTGTCTTGAGTCAAGTAGAGTGGATGTGTAAGTTACTTATCCTGATGACTGTGTTCCCCTCTCTCAACTGTGTGGTCAGGGCCCCTGATGACTGTGTTCCCCTCTCACAACTGTAGCCAGGAGCCCTGATGACAGTGTTCCCCTCTCACAACTGTGGCCAGGAGCCCTGATGAATGTGTTCCCCTCTCACAACTGTGGCGAGGAGCCCTGATGACTGTGTTCCCCTCTCACAACTGTGTGGCAAGAAGCCCTGATGACTGTGTTCCCCTCTCACAACTGTGTGGCCTGGGGACCTGATGACTGTGTTGCCCTCTCACAACTGTGTGGCCAGGAGCCCTGGTGACTGTGTTCCCCTCTCACAACTGTGGCCTGGGGACCTGATGACTGTGTTGCCCTCTCACAACTGTGTGGCCAGGAGCCCTGATGACTGTGTTCCCCTCTCACAACTGTGTGGCCAGGAGCCCTGGTGACTGTGTTCCCCTCTCACAACTGTGGCCTGGGGACCTGATGACTGTGTTGCCCCTCTCACAACTGTGTGGCCAGGAGCCCTGATGACTGTGTTCCCCTCTCACAACTGTGTGGCCAGGAGCCCTGATGACTGTGTCCCCCTCTCACAACTGTGGCCAGGAGCCCTGATGACAGTGTTCCCCTCTCACAACTGTGGCCAGGAGCCCTGATGACAGTGTTCCCCTCTCACAACTGTGGCCAGGAGCCCTGATGACTGTGTCCCCCTCTCACAACTGTGTGGCCAGGAGCCCTGATGACAGTGTTCCCCTCTCACAACTGTGTGGCCAGGAGCCCTGATGACAGTGTTCCCCTCTCACAACTGTGGCCAGGAGCCCTGATGACAGTGTTCCCCTCTCACAACTGTGGCCAGGAGCCCTGATGACTGTGTTCCCCTCTCACAACTGTGGCCAGGAGCCCTGATGACAGTGTTCCCCTCTCACAACTGTGGCCAGGAGCCCTGATGACTGTGTTCCCCTCTCACAACTGTGGCCAGGAGCCCTGATGACTGTGTTCCCCTCTCACAACTGTGGCCAGGAGCCCTGATGACTGTGTTCCCCTCTCACAACTGTGGCCAGGAGCCCTGATGACTGTGTTCCCCTCTCACAACTGTGGCCAGGAGCCCTGATGACTGTGTTCCCCTCTCACAACCTCACGAGAGTGAGCTAGCCAATAGGCCTTCTACAGTTTTCCTAATTCTTATGTTCTACCTTTCCTAGAGCTGCGTCGTGCACCAACACTGCAAAACAAACTATTTGATGAAGCTTGAAGACATACGAATTGCGGGAACTAATAAGAGGCTGTTGAAATATTGTACTTGGATTTTTATAAGCTGATGCAAAGAGAAAATTCTGCACGCTCAAGCTGAAGAATGGGAGCGAGATATTTATTGAGGGTTTACACATGGTCTTTAAAATATCACCCGTGTAGTAGGAAGGGATGGTAATTTATCACATGTCCCAAGCTCCCCATCCCTTCCCCAGGTTCCCCTCCCTCCCCCCCACATCCCCTCAATCCCTTCCCTTCCCCCCTCCCCCTCTCACCCGGCCCCAACTGCTACTGGGAAGAAACTCTCCTGGTTCCTGCTTAAGAGCCAACAATCTCGTCTGGAATTCTAGGATATAACGTATCTGAATTTAAATATACGGGAATATAATGCATGTCTAGTAGTGTGCAGGTGTCAGCTGAGCTGAGCCCTGAACGTAGAGCCTTAATTTTATGCCCTGAATTCCTCTCAGCCATATTTTAATGTGGTATACTGCTGGGGTGCAATTTAAATTATGGTTGGATCAACAAATTTGCAATATATGTCGAGTCGCACATCAATAGCTTCCAAATTCATTCTCTGTGAAATATGACTAGCTGTCTATTTAAAGTTTGATACAATAGAATATATTACACGCAGTGAATATAATAATATATTTAGAGTCTGCCATAATTTAAGTTAACTAGACATCCACTGAACGAATCACATTTGGCGTCGAAGTACATCATATATATTGTGGAACGACACAACTATGATTTCTCTACTCGCAAAATTTAATAGGTTTTGACACAGTGAAATATGAAAGACTTAACTGGTTACAGGGCTTAGAATAAATCGAGTTTAAGAGAAACAGTTTTTTTGTGGAGAACTGTATGTAGCTCAACACTCGTAAGAGACATCGAGTAATTGGTCGTATGCTTAGTGTGCAGCCCGTCTTCCCAGGCTTTCCCAACGTCAAGAAACAGTCGTACTAACGTGCCCTTATCCTAACCTACCAGAGGGCCCAAAGCAGAAAACGTTACAGTATGTCAATTTCGCGAGCAGCTTTCGTTTTCTAGTACGACAATTTTTGGCCTTACGTAGAGTATGCGTCAAAATGCGACGTTCTATTAAGAGGACGGGATGGTGTATGAGCAATTACAGGAGGCCAGCCCAGTTTTGCTGTGGTCTGAAAGGCACTTTAGATATTAGACAAGAAAGATGTAAACTGCTTTGATAACCTTACCGGATGTACTCACCTAGTTGTAATCACCTAGTTGTGCTTGCGGGGGGTTGAGCTGTGGCTCTTTGGTCCCGCCTCTCAACCGGATGTGTCATCGCTGTTTGGATAAGACACATAACAAGTATTTACACAATGACCACACACGGTGTATATTTTTTATTTCTCATCAGAATGCGAGGATAACATAACAGAAGCTCCTTATCTTGAGGAATCAATTTATTATTGTCGTGTATTTGTATAATATCATAGTTGTATTATACAGCATAATATAACCGAGGCCGAGGCCGGCCTCTTGAAGAAGGACGGCCTCGGGTGAAAAGGGGCTGTGACGATCTCTGTCTGGAACCCGTATGTGCGGGACCGGGACGTCCACCTCCCGAGGGTCGTGCGGCCCAGGTTCTGCTTCAGGAGGCAGGGGTCGTTCTTGCCCTTGATGGGGTGGTTCTTCTTCGGCCCCGACCACGGTGATCTCCGGGGTTGGAGGTCCCTGTGCCCTTCTTCACCACCTTCGAGGTCAACCCCGGAACTCACAGTTCCTGCCACGGCGCTGGAACCAATCGTATTGGCGTATGCCTTTCCATTGGAGACTTTCAGCACCGTGGAGAGGGGGGACCTGCTGCATGGGTAACAGCTTCTCCCCTGAATCAACCTACCCTGGCTTTGCGCCCTGGTGAGCCCACTCCAGACCGACAACAAGAGCGCAACTCCATAGTCTCCTGAGACTGATGGATGCCTACTCAACTCAACTCAATTTCATTATATCCAGTGTTGCAATTTGTGGTTAGTCTTATATTCTGCAACTATATTTGTACAAAAAAAAGAATGTTTGGTCAATAATTATTCACATAATTTTTTTATAAATGTTATCTAAAGTTGATTAATATTTATGTAGATTCTTAATAAAGGTAAAGTGCCTAAGTTTTTTTTTTACACTTCCTTGAGGTTAGGTTATCTTGAGATGATTTCGGGGCTTAGCGTCCACGCGGCCCGGTCGTCGACCTGTCCTCCTTTTTGTTACACACCTCCAGGAAGCAGCCCGTAGCAGCTGTCTAATTCCCTGGTACCTATTTTCTGCTAGGTGAACAGGTGCATCAAGATGAAAGAAATATTTTGCCCATTTGTCTCTGCCTCCACCGGACGGAACCTCAGGACTACGAATCCGAAGCGCTATCCACTGAGTGGTCAGGCGCCCACTAAAAAGCAGAGTAGCAGACGTTTTGGGACATGTTTGGATACCAAGAGCTTTGTCCCTCCCACATCTGGTTTACAAACTAAGAAGTAGGTTACATACATACATACATACATACATACATACATACATACATACATACATACATACATACATACATACATACATACATACATACATACGTATGTATTTCTCTAAATCTGAGAATGTGTATGTCTGAATTTTTTGTGTGAGTACTTGTTAGCGTCAATGACTATTCAAATATATGAACATTCCATATGTATGTGGAATGTATATTCCATACATACAAACCATCAGGCCAGCCATCCTTCACACGCTGTACCACTAAGCCATACCAGCCATCTCTACCACACAGAGAACACACGAAAAATCTGTTCCCTAGAACATTGCGTAAAATCTGAACAGTTACGTTCTTCACTAACCTTTCTTGTTATCACAAATGCTCCATATTGAAACTTTTGAGCATTTTGAGTGTTGTTGTTATGTTCCCAGTCCGGTGTATGCGGGAGGTATAATTGTTGTTGTTGTGTGTAATATACACTATACTTACCGAGGCGGCAGACCTCTCACAAACATTGGGATGTATGAATTATTCATATACACTCCTGATGCTGTTTGTATATTTAGTGCAGGTTATCTCAGCTCTTTCTCTGTGTGTGTTTGTCGGAGTTAATGCTTCAGCAATCATCAGACTCTGTGCCTCTCCGGAGTAATACAGACCTTTCTTACTGTATTTCCAAATTCATACTTTCTAAGATCTGAGATCTTGCTACGATCTTTCTGTCGGTTTATCGTATTAGTGTCTGTTTCTGTATTTTTGTTCTATCATTATGTAGTTTATTTTCGTTTCGAATCTTCTCTCTGTTCCCATGTTCTTTCCTTCAGGTATCTTCTTTATAATTTATTTTATTTCATTTTATTTCATCCGTGCTTCTACTCTCTGCCCATGTATGCTCACTCTCCATCTTTATACTATGTCTTTGTTTTCTTTATTGGTCTCGCAGTTATAATCCTTTATCTTCTCTCTATCCCGTTCTTTCATTCTCATCCGTTTCCCCAGACATCTGTTATCCTGCTACTGTTGCATCTTTCTGCTGTATTGTGCTCCTGACAAGTGTCTGTTGCTTCTGTTACTTCTTATGCACATCTTCTCTGGTTTCTCCAATAACTTCTCTTTATTGATCTGTCGCCTTCTACTTTCATTACTTTTTTATTCTCTTCTTTTTACTTCAAATTCTGATTGTCTGGCTTCTTTTAATGTTTTAATGGCCTTGACTTTCTCATCTTCATTCATTCACTCTCTCTCTCTCTCTCTCTCTCTCTCTCTCTCTCTCTCTCTCTCTCTCTCTCTCTCTCACTGTGTGCACACAGTAATTCATCACTGTGTGCATACAGTGATTCATCACTGTATGCCTTATCATAGACTGTGATTATCGCGTGAACACTCGCAGCTATTTCTCGTACTTTTATTTAAGTTTGTTTTGTGCTAAAATAGACTGCTCGTATACGTGTGTATTCATCTAGTTGTATACACCTAGTTGTGCTTGTGGTGGTTGAGCATTGCTCTTTCAGCCCGCCTCTCAACTGCCAATCAACTGTTACTAACTATTAACTAACAAATTTTTCCCCACACACACCAACCCCCAGGAAGCAGCTCCGTAACGGCTGTCCACCTCCCAGGTAACTATATATTTACTGCTAGGTAACGGGGGCATTCAGAATTAAAGAAACTTTGCCCATTTGTTTCTGTCAGGTCCGAGAATCGAACCCGGGCCAAAGAATTACGAGTCCTGCACGCTGTCCACTCAGTTACCAGACCCCCCAAGTACTCACCTGTTTGTACTCACCTAGTTGTGCTTGTGGTGGTTGAGCATTGGCTCTTTGGTCCCGCCTCTCAACTGTCAATCAACTGGTGTACAGATTCCTGAGCCTACTGGGCTCTATCATATCTACATTTGAAACTGTGTATGGAGTCAGCCTCCACCACATCACTGCCTAATGCATTCCATCCGTTAACTACTCTGACACTGAAAAAGTTCCTTCTAACGTCCCAGTGGCTCATGTGGGTACTCAGTTTCCACCTGTGTCCCCTTGTTCGTGTTCCGCCAGTGTTGAATAGTTTATCCTTGTTTACCCGGTCGATTCCCCTGAGGATTTTGTAGGTTGTGATCATGTCCCCCCTTACTCTTCTGTCTTCCAGTGTCGTAAGGTGCATTTCCCGCAGCCTTTCCTCATAACTCATGCCTCTTAGTTCTGGGACTAGTCTAGTAGCATACCTTTGGACTTTTTCCAGCTTCGTCTTGTGCTTGACAAGGTACGGGCTCCATGCTGGGGCCGCATACTCCAGGATTGGTCTTACATATGTGGTGTACAAGATTCTGAATGATTCCTTACACAGGTTCCTGAACGCCGTTCTGATGTTAGCCAGCCTCGCATATGCCGTGACGTTATTCTCTTTATGTGGGCTTCAGGAGACAGGTTTGATGTGATATCAACTCCTAGATCTTTCTCTCTGTCTGTTTCATTAAGTACTTCATCTCCTGTTCTGTATCCTGTGCCTGGCCTCCTGTTTCCACTGCCTAGTTTCATTACTTTGCATTTACTCGGGTTGAACTTCAACAGCCATTTGTTGGACCATTCACTCAGTCTATCCATGTCTTCTTGTAGCCTCCTACTATCATCCTCTGTTTCAATCCTCCTCATAATGTTTGCATCGTCGGCAAACATTGAGAGGAACGAATCTATACCCTCTGGGAGATCATTTACATATACCAGAAACAGTATAGGTCCAAGGACTGACCCCTGCGGGACTCCACTCGAAACGTCTCGCAAATCTGAGACCATACCCCGCACACTGACCCGTTGTCTCCTGTAGCTTAGGTACTCCTTTATCCAGCGGAGTACCTTCCCTGTCACTCCAGCCTGCATCTCCAACATTTTCACTAGCCTCTTGTGTGGTACTGTATCAAAGACTTTCTGACAATCCAAAAATATGTAGTCTGCGCACCCTTCTCTTTCTTGCCTTATTTGTGTTGCCTGATCGTAGAATTCAAGTAACCCTGTGAGGCAGGACCTGCCATCCTTGAACCCATGTTGATGCTGTGTTACAAAGTTCCTTCGCTCCAGATGCTCCACTAGCTTTCTTCGCACAATCTTCTCCATCAGCTTGTATGGTATGCAGGTTAGAGACACTGGCCTGTAGTTCAGTGCCTCCTGTCTATCCCTTTTCTTGTATATCGGAACTACGTTAGCTGCTTTCCAAATATCTGGCAGTTCCCCTGTTGCCAGTGATTTGTTATACACTATGGAGAGTGGTAGGCACAGTTCTTTTGCTCCTTCCTTTAATATCCAAGGGGAGATTCCATCTGGGCCTATAACCTTTGTCACATCCAACTCTAGTAAACACTTCCTTACTTCCCCGCTGGTAATCTCAAACTCTTCCAGTGGTTCCTGGTTAGCTATTCCCTCTCTTATCTCTGGAATTTCTCCTTGCTCTAAGGTGAAGACCTCCTGGAATTTCTTATTCAATTCCTCACACACTTCCTTGTCATTTGTAGTGAATCCTTATGCCCCTATCCTTAATCTCATAACCTGTTCCTTTACTGTTGTTTTTCTCCTAATGTGGCTATGCAATAATTTAGGCTGAGTCTTTGCCTTGCTTGCGATGTCATTTTCGTATTGTCTTTCTGCCTCTCTTCTCATCCTGACATATTCATTCCTGGCATTCTGGTATCTTTCTCTGCTCTCCAGTGTCCTGTTATTCCTATAGTTTCTCCATGCCCTTTTACTTTGCTGCTTAGCTAGCCTACATCTCTGATTAAACCATGGGTTTCTCATCTTCATTTCTCTGTTTTCCTTTTGGACTGGGACAAACTTGTTTGCTGCGTCCTTGCACTTCTGCGTGATGTAATCCATCATATCTTGGGCCGTCTTTTCCCTGAGCTCTGTTTCCCATGCTATATCTGTTAGGAATTTTCTTATCCCCTCATAGTTTCCCTTTCGGTATGCTAACCTTTTGGTTTCGGTATCCCTCCTCGAGTTCAATAACCCTTCTTCAATCAAGTACTCAAACACCAGTACACTGTGGTCGTTCATTCCTACTGGGTCCTCAAAACCGATTTCTCTTATGTCGGAGTCGTTCAGAGTGAAGACTAGGTCGAGTCTCGCTGGTTCGTCATTGCCTCTCATCCTTGTGGGTGCTCCGACATGCTGGGTTAAAAAGTTGCTTGTCACCACCTCCAATAGTTTGGCTCTCCACGTATCCTCGCCTCCATGCGGTTCCTTGTTCTCCCAGTCAATCTTTCCGTGATTGAAGTCGCCCATGATGAGCAGGTGGGATCTATTTCTACAGGCAGCAGAGGCTGCCCTCTCAATTATAGTGTTAACTGCCTTGTTGTTGTTTTCATACTCTTGACTGGGTCTCCTGTCATTTGGTGGAGGGTTGTATATTACTGCTACTACTATTCTTGGTCCTCCCATTGTTATGGTGCCTGCTATGTAGTCTCTGAACTCCTCACAGCCCGGGATGGCCATCTCCTTAAAACTCCATTCCCTTCTCATGAGTAGGGCCACTCCGCCTCCTCCCCTACCTTCCCTCTCTTTCCTTATTACTGTATACTCCTGGGGAAACACGGCATTCGTTATGATTCCAGAGAGTTTTGTTTCAGTGAGTCCGATTACATCTGGGTTAACTTCTTGTGCTCTTTCCCTTAGTTCACTTGTCTTGCTTGTGATCCCATCTATGTTCGAGTACATCACCCTGAAACTGACTCTCTTCTGCTTCTTCTCTGGGGGGGACCTTTGGGATCTGGGGTGATTGGAAGCTGGGGGGACCTGGCACGGGGGGATTGGTGGAGGAGGGAGGGCTTGGGGTGGTGTGGGAGAGGGGGAGGGTACAGGGGGTGGATAAGAGGGGGAGGGTACAGGGGGTGGATAAGAGGGGGAGGGTACAGGGGGTGGGTAAGAGAGGGAGGGTTGGGGAAGCATGGGGGGAGGAGAGGCTGTGGGGGATAGGGGAGATGGGGGGGCTTGGGGGGAGAGAAGAGGGTGGAGGGCTTGGGGGGCGTGGGGGAAAAGGGAGGGCTGAGGTGGGTGAGGAAGAGGGGAGGGTTTAGGGGAGTGGGGGAGAGGGGAAGACTTAGGTGGGGTGGGGGAGAGTGGGGGGCTTAGGGGGGGGAAGGGAGGGCATGGGGGTGGGAGAGACGGGAAGGCATGTGGGAGAAGGGAGGGCATGGGGGATGGGGGAGAAGGGAGGTCCTGGGGAGAGGGGTGAGGGGGAGAAGGGGGTGAGTGGGGGGAGGGGGGTGGGTGGGGAAGGGTGCCCTAGGGGGGTACTTAGTGGGGGGCTGACAGGGGATGGGGCAGGTTGGTTGTCTGTTGGGTATTCCTTACACAAGTTTCTTAAAGCCCTTCTTATGTTCGCCAACCTGGCATATGCTGCTGATGTTATCCTCTTGATATGAGCTTCAGGGGACAGGTCTGCGTGATAACAACCCCCAGGTCTTTCTCTCTCTCTGACTCTTGAAGTATTTCATCTCCCAAATGGTACCTTGTATCTGGTCTCCTGCTTTCTACCCCTATCTTCATTACATTACATTTGCTTGGTTAAACTCCAACAGCCATTTGTTCGACCATTCCTGCAGCTTGTCCAGGTCTTCTTGAAGCCTCAAGCTGTCCTCCTCTGTCTTAATCCTTCTCATAATTCTCATATGGGTGTGTGTGTGTGTGTGTGTGTGTGTGTGTGTGTGTGTGTGTGTGTGTGTGTGTGTGTGTGTGTGTGTACTAACCTATTTGTACTCACCTATTTGTGCTTGCAGAGGTAGAGCTCTGCCTGTTTGGTCTCACTTCTCATCTGTCAATCAACTGCTGTACAGGGTCCTGTGCCTACTGGGTTCTGTAATAACTACATATGAAGCTGTGTATGGAGTCAGCCTCCACCACATCACTTCCTAGAGCATTCCATTTATTAACTACTCTGACACTGAACAAATTCTTTCTAACGTCTCTGTGGCTCATCTGGGTACTAAATTTCCACCTGTGTCCCCTTGTTCGTGTCTCACCCATGCTGAAGATTTCGTCTTTGTCCACCCTGTCAATTCCCATGAGAATTTTGAAGGTGGTTATCATGTCTCCCCTTACTCTTCTGCTTTCCAGGGACATGAGGTTCAGCTCCTTTAGCCTTTCCTTGTAGCTCATTCCTCTCAGTTCTGGGACGAGCCTGGTGGTATACCGCTGAATCTTCTCTAACTTTTTCTTGTGTTTAACTAGGTATGGTCACCAAGCTGGCGCTGCATATTCCAAGATTGGTCTGACATAAGTGGTATACAGGGTCCTGAACGATTCGTTGCACAAGTTTCTAAAGTCAGTTCTAATGTTGGCTAATCTAGCATATGCCGCTGATGATATCCTTTTGATGTGGGCCTCTGGGGGACAGGTTCTGTGTGATATCAACCCCCCAGATCTTTCTCTCTAATTGATTCTTGCAGGATTTTACCTCCCAGGTGGTACCTTGTGTTCAGCCTCCTGCTCCCTTTGCCTAATTTCATTACTTTACACTTTCCTGAGTTGAACTTTAGCAGCCATTTTCTAGAACAATTTTCCAGTTTGTCAAGGTCATCCTGTAGTCTCTATCTATCTTCATCCGTCTTGATTCTACTCATAATTTTTGCATCATCAGCAAACATTGAGAGGAATAAGTCTATACCCTTTGGAAGATCGTTTACATAATTTAGAAACAAGATGGGTCCAAGTATTGAGCCCTGTGGGACTCCGCTGGTGATATCTCGCCACTCTGATGTCTTCCCCCTCACCGTTACTCGCTGTTTCCTTTTGTTTAAGTACTCCCTTATCCACTGCATCACTTTCCCTTTTACTCCTGCCTGTTGCTCCAACTTTTTTAACAGCCTTTTATGAGGTACTGTGTCAAAGGCTTTCTGGCAGTCCAGGAAAATGCAGTCGGCTCACCCTTCTCCTTCCTGCCTAATTTTCGTTGCCTGGTCATAGAATTCTAGTAAACCTATGAGGCACAATTTACCATCTCTGAACCCATATTGGTGGTGCGTTACAAAGTTATTTCCCTCCAGATGCTCTACGAGCCTTTTCCTCACGATCTACTCCATCACCTTGCATGGTATACAAATTAGGGAAACTGGCTTGTAGTTCAGTGTCTTTTGCCTGTCACCCTTCTTGAATATTGGGACTACATTACCTGTCTTCCAACTTAGGTCTCTTGTTGTCAGAGACCTGTCATACACCATTGAGAGTGGCACACTTGGTGCTTCTGCACCTTCCTTTAGTATCCATGGTGAGATTCTATCAGGCCCAACAGCCTTTGTCACATCCAGCTCCAACAGAAACCTTTTGACCACATCACTGGTGAGGTCAAATTCCTCCAAGGTTGCTTGGTTTGCCTCCTCATTTAGTGCAGAGGCTTCTCCTCCTTGTTCTATTGTGAAGACCTCCTGGAATCTCTTGTTGAGTTCTTCACGCACCTCCTTGTCATTCTCTGTGTATCTTTTCTCCCATTTTTTCAATTTTATCACTTGTTCCTTCACTGCTGTTTTCCTCCTGATGTGGCTGTGGAGCAGCTTTGGTTGGGTCTTATTTTCAAACTGTCTCTCTGCTTCCCTCCTCACTCTGAGGTACTCATTTCTGGCCCTCTGGTATCTCTCCTGCTCTCCGGTGTTCTGTTATTTCTGTAGTTTCTCCATGTTCTTTTATTCAGTTGCTTCGGTAAATTGCATTCCTGGTTGAACCATGGATTTTTCTGGGTTTTTTTCGTTTCTCTCCTTTTGGACTGGGATAAACCTGTTTGCAGCTTCCTGGCATTTCTGAGTAACAAAATCCATCATGTCCTGTACAGTCTTGTCTCTAATTTCTGTTTCCCATGGTATTCCCTTTAGGAAGTGCTTCATCTCGTCATTTTTTCCTCTTCGGTAATATAATCTTTTCCCCTCCGATTCCACCCTTGGATAGGTTATCCCTACCTTCACCAAGTACTCAAAGGTCAGTACACTGTGGTCACTCATTCCTATGGGGGCTTAAACTTTGACTTCCCTTATTTCTGACTCATTCAGGGTGAATATCAAGTCGAGTCTAGCTGGTTCATCATTACCTCTCACTCTTGTGGGTTCCTTGACATGCTGGCTCAGAAAGTTCCTTGTTGCCACTTCCAAGAGTTTAGCTCTCCACGTATCTGCACCTCCATGTGGGTCCCATTCTCCCAGTCTATCTTTCCATGGTTGAAATCGCCCATAATTAAAAATCTTGAGCCATTCCTGCAGGTAACTCATGCTACTCTCTCTATTATATTAATGGTTGCCATGTTGTTCCAATCAAACTCCTGTCTGGGTCTTCTGTCATTTAGGGAAGGGTTGTAAATGACTGCCACTATTATCTTAGGTCCACCCATTGTTATAGTTCCTGTTATGTAATCTCTGAACCCGTCACAGCCCAGAATTTCCGTCTCATCAAAACTCCAGTACTTCCTTATCAGCAGAGCCACTCCTCCATTTCCTCTCCCTTCCCTCTCTTTCCTTACTATATAGTAGTCCTTTGGAAACACAGCATCTGTTATGACTCTTGACAATTTTGTTTCTGTTAGTCCTATTAAATCAGGGTTTTCTTCTTGTGATCTTTCTGCCAGTTCATTTGCTTTATTGGTATTCCCATCAATGTTTGAGTACATTACCTTGAAGCTCACTTTCTTATATCCATTTTCACCCTCACTCCCCACAAGGGTAGGAAGTTGTTCCATGGTCATTGCTACTTGGGTAGGCTCATCCTCCTGTGGGAACCGACCTGTGAGATTTATATTTATTTAATTTATATGAATTTATATTTACGTTAATTTATATATTTCGATAGCAATTTGCATGATAATGAGTGGACTGTATTTCTGCAATAATCTCATAATCTCACAAATCGATCCTCTACACATTAGGGGGGGTTATATTAATTAATTTATATGCAGCCAATCAAACTACAGGAATAGACTACATACATTGAAGAGGTTCCTTATCTTATAGTACAGCAGGTTAGTCCACCAGGTATAACTAGGGTGTAGACACCACATTTTCCCTCTTTGAGGTAGCTTCCATCACCCAGTAACTGGTACACAAAGCATGCTTCCTCGTCTTGACCTGTCAAAAGGGCGCTAGCTGTAAAGCCAGAATCCTATATATGACAGGTATATCAGAGAAAATACTGTACATGGAATAATGAAGACCTGGCTTAATTACCTTTAGTTTGAGGCTATCTCGTGCTCTAATGGCTAACCCTACCCAATGACATTAATGGCCACTAATGATAGATAATGGGTTTCGGAAAGAACACTTAACTTGATTTGTTGACAGCGTGTTGATAATGGTACACCTTTGGTTTCCATAACACTACGTCCAAGTAAATTTAACAGGAGCCGAATTTGCTCCCGTGAGCCTCTGGTCTAGTATAAACAATGGCTGTCCCTCCTTCCTCACTGACGCCTGGCTTACATTGTCCAGATGTCAAAAAGTGATAGAAGGGTCACATTTACTCTACTTTAATAATGATAATTAAGTTAATTTATATGAGATGTTTTTATGATGGTAAAGTCCAAAGACTAATGTATTTAAGAATAATCCCCACCATAATATGTGGTGAATATAATAGTATGTGGTGATGATATCCCGTTTTCTTTAGATGGTAATTCCACTACAAGTTACGTTTTCTATGGGTAACTTGTTTATACAACACAGCTATTATCTGTATGATTATTAAATGGTGTCGGATTTTCCGACACCTCCTGTGAGGTAGTTGCCAGGGGTTCAGGGGGGAGGTGGAGTTGGAGATTGAGGGCTTAGGTCTTGCCTCGGCCTCCCTGGAGCAGGAAGACCAGGCGCTGGGAAAGCAGGGGATATTTGGGGTAAGGGGAGAGGGAGGATTTGCTTGATGTGGTGGGCATTGTGCAGGGGCAAGGAAGGGTTTGTGCTGGGGATTTGGGGGTGCCGTATTGGGTGGTGGGTTGGGGTGTTGCATTCCCCTCTGGGGTTCCTGAGCTGCTGAATTGGGGTTCCCCACTCCCCTCTGGGATTGCTGGGTTGGAGGCTGAGGTTCCCTGGCTTCCTTCCCTCTCCTTGTGCCTTTTCCTTGCATCTACTGCCCTTGCTATCTCGTTCTTGGTCATGTCCCTCTGAACGTGTACCTCTTTGTAGTTCCTTGAATACCTCAGTTTGCTCTTCTTTACTAGGATGTCCTCTTTGATGACCTCGCTCTTGAATACTACCTTGATCAATCTCTTTTTGCCCCTTCCATTCCTATCTCCTTTAATATCCCTGCCACTGCAGCTTTGTCTTTAGTCCTCCATTCCTCCCTAGTGGAACCTTCTTGTTTCTTCACACCTACCACTACTACAACTCTTTTTCTTTCCATTAGCTGGCTTGTGCATCTAGCTGCCTCCTGTGAGGTTACTGCTTTCACTACAACTTCCTTGACTGTGCACATAGCATCTGGGCTCTTCAGCATTTCAGCAAAGTTTGGACCAATTATAGGGGTCCCTGCCATTGCTATATCTCCTGGTACCTGGGGATTGGTTGCCTGGCCCAGAGTCTGATGAGGGCCTGTTTTGAGGCTTTTTATCTCCTCCTGTGCTGCACTTAGTTCTATTTGCAGCTTACATATAGTTTCCCTCAGGTCCTTCTGTTCCCCACTGATTTCCTTCCATGCCTTAGCAATCATCTCCATGTGTGACTCGTCCAGTCCCTCTCCCCCAGCTTTGTTATGTTGTCTTACCATCCCGCTTGACCTGTGTGTGTGTGTGTGTGTGTTGTGGGGGTGGCACGGTGAGTGGTGGGGATAACCGGTGGAGGGATGGAGGGAGTGAGGGAGAGTGAGGGAGAGAGGGAGAGCGAGGGAGAGAGGGGGGAGAGAGGAAGGAGGGCAATCAGGATGCTTGTGGAGGGAAGGTGAGTCATGGGGGTGAGGGGTGAGGTTGGCGGTAGGCTGGTTTGTGCGTGCGTCCGTGTGTGTGTGTGTGCTTGTATTCACCTAGTTGTGTTTGCTGGGGTTGAGCTTTGCTCTTTTGGCCCGCCTCTCAACTTTCAATCAACTGTTTACTAACTACTTTTTCACACCATACACACACCCCAGGAAGCAGCCCGTGACAGCTGACTAACTCCCAGGTACCTATTTACTGCTAGGTAACAGGGGCATTCAGGGTGAAAGAAAAATTGCCTTTTGTTTCTGCCTCGTGCGGGAATCGAACCCACGCCACAGAATTACGAGTCCTGCGCGCTATCCACCAGGCTACGAGGCATGTGTGTGAGTGCGGGGGGGGGGGGGGGGTTGTGTATAGGGGAGGGGAAGGGGGGTGTCTTGGGGCAGTGTATGAGGCGTGGGAAGTTGGTGGGGATGGGTGGGCGGTCAGTCGTTCTTGTGTCGCATTTGTGTGTCAAAACCTGTACCCAGAGTGAGCCACAAGGAGCTGTATATCTGAGATATTTAGACCTACTTTAAATTAATTATTTGAAGTCACTCTGTACACCTTATTGATGACCTAGAGATGGGTACCAACCATTAGCTTTCCCCGAGCAAGCACGCCTAGGTGAGTTTGAGATGTCCTTATGACGGGGTTTGTCGCTTGTCCACTCCTCTACCCTGGTATCAATGTTGTCTGCACGTGCTCCTGGAATACCATTCGTTCCTGTCTTCCTCATTGATCGTCAGCCACTATGTGCAACATAGTATACATTCCTAAATAGTGTACACACTTTGGGGGATCAATCACTATGTATGATATATCCACTTCATGACACAATACTCAGCAAGCAAATCGTAGGTCCTGGCTAGGCTGACCCAGGTACACATTGATCTTGCCACTCGACCTTATTTTTGCTTTATTAATTAATTGCTCTACCGCTGTAGGAGCTCACTATACACTTGATCACTGCGTTTGTATACACTCCTGTGACAAAAAACTATGTTTCTTGTCTCCAGAACACTTCAATGTCTCAAGATAATTGATGTTATTCGCAAACCCTACGGACACCACGTGTGTCTCTCACGCCGCCAGACGACAGATGTGACGGGTGGGTGGGTGTGTGTGTGTGTGCGTGTGTGCATGCATGTGTGTGTGTGTTTGAATATACAGCAAGGAGAGGTAAAGATTCACGACATGGGGAAGAGGACATTATTAGGACAAGGAGCGGGTAGACGGATAGAGGACTGAGAGTATTGTAGGAGGTGTAGACAGAGGTTGAATCCTCTGGAAGAGATCAAACAGCAGTTGTGGAATGGGAGATATCACAGAGGGGAGGAAGAGAGTTCGCTGGAAATATTGATAATAATCCCATTATATTCATGTGCATAGTGGTAGTATTTTCGCACCGAACCTTTGCATCATTTTCGCCTGGGTTCGAGCCTTGACCATGGAGGACTGACTGAGATTCAACTTGTTTGTCTAGCAGTAATTGATTGTAAACCTATTGGCTGAGTCGATTTCCAGGTCAAACTAATAGCGTAAGGCATAGTATGAACTTAGACATTATCTCACCAAATTTACCTGTATTACTATAATATGTCACCCACTATACCAGTACCAGGACAATATGTCACCCATTACACCTGTACCAAGAAAATGTCACCAATTATACCAGTGCCAATAAAATGTCACCAATTATATCAGTACCAAGACAATATGTCACCAATTATACCAATACCAAGACAATATGTCACCAATTATACTAGTACCAAGACAATATGCCACCAATTATACCAGTACCAAGACAATATGCCACCAATTATACCTGTATAAAGACAATATGTCACCAATTATACCAGTACCAATACAATTTGTCACCAATTATACCAGTACCAATACAATATGTCACCAATTATACCAGTACCAAGACAATATGTCACCCATTATACCAGTACCAAGAAAATGTCACCAATTATACCAGTACTAAAACAATTTCACCAAGTCTTGCATACCAGACAGTGCAGCTCCAGAACAATTTGCAAATGCCTGATTTTTCCATCAAACAATTGACACCATCTTTACTCCATACCGTAACCTCGTAACATTACATGATAAACTGTTCATTATAAAGCAGTGTTTGTGTCTATTTAAATCTGTTCTCTGAGCACAAGCCACGACCTTAACACTACAGTATGTTCACAAGCACTTTCGAAACCTCTGCATCAACCCTCAACCTTTGGCGGTTTTGTTTACATTGACCAGTTTATGAGCTCCGAAGCACCAAGAGGCTCTTCATAACAATATTAATTGTTGATTGTGAAGTTTTAATGCTCGAAACTGATTCATAAATCTAGCCTAAACCGCCAAAGATTGAGAACAGATAAACAGGTTCGCAAGTAGATAGGTTAATGATTGTTGAATCCGGGACCAAGTCATCAGGCTCTCTTTAAAGAATTCTCGTGATTCACGTGAGTGAAACAGCTGATTAAATTTCTCCTTTGATCTTCTACAAGCTGCCGTTGCTGACATACCTACTTTATTACACTTGGAAGATATGACAACTATGCCGAGCTTGCAGACATACCTACATTATTATGTTTGAAGATATGACAACTATGCCGTGCTTGCAGACATACCTGCTTTATTACGCTTGGAAGATATGACGACTATCAAATGCTTGCAGACATACCTGCTATATTACGCTTGGAAGATATGACGACTATCAAATGCTTGCAGACATACCTGCTATATTACGCTTGGAAGATATGACAACTATGCAATGCTTGCAGACAATTGAACTGAATCATGGATGCACGTGAAAAATTGAAGCACTTAACAGCTCTAAGATTCATCCGAATGACCCTGACTATTTTCTTGGTGTACCTGTCATGTGTCCAGCCCCTGGAGTGTCCTCTGAGTGGTGTACCTGGCATGTGTCCAGCCCCTGGAGTGTCCTCTGAGTGGTGTACCTGTCATGTGTCCAGTCCATGGTGTGTCCTCTGAGTGGTGTACCTGGCATGTGTCCAGCCCCTGGAGTGTCCTCTGAGTGGTGTACCTGGCATGTGTCCAGCCCCTGGAGTGTCCTCTGAGTGGTGTACCTGTCATGTGTCCAGTCCATGGTGTGTCCTCTGAGTGGTGTACCTGGCATGTGTCCAGTCCATGGTGTGTCCTCTGAGTGGTGTACCTGGCATGTGTCCAGCCCCTGGAGTGTCCTCTGAGTGGTGTACCTGGCATGTGTCCAGCCCCTGGAGTGTCCTCTGAGTGGTGTACCTGGCATGTGTCCAGTCCATGGTGTGTCCTCTGAGTGGTGTACCTGGCATGTGTCCAGTCCATGGTGTGTCCTCTGAGTGGTGTACCTGTCATGTGTCCAGTCCATGGTGTGTCCTCTGAGT
The DNA here is from genome assembly GCF_040958095.1 of Procambarus clarkii. Lineage (NCBI taxonomy): Eukaryota > Metazoa > Arthropoda > Malacostraca > Decapoda > Cambaridae > Procambarus > Procambarus clarkii. The sequence continues at coordinate 855,882 of NC_091205.1, read as the reverse complement.
GGTGTACCTGGCATGTGTCCAGTCCATGGTGTGTCCTCTGAGTGGTGTACCTGGCATGTGTCCAGCCCCTGGAGTGTCCTCTGAGTGGTGTACCTCTCATTTTCCAGAACTTACCTGAAGGTCTAGTGGCCTCGACGAGGACAGGAAGGCGGCGACTCTCCAACGGTCCCCCCATTTGACCCGACGAGTTCATCGATCTGGATTTTGAAATGCATTAAACTTTTGGTATATACAGGTTCAGCTGGTAGGCGGTTCCATGGGTTTTTCAACTCTCTGAGTGAAAAACATGTTTTCTCTTCTGCATTAGTGCTTGTTGAGCTTGGAACCGTTGCACCATTCCTTCCCCCTGTCCCATTCCAATTCCTTATCCTGACCCTCTTCCAAGTGCTATATAATCCTATTGTCTGGGAGCTTTTGCCTGATAACTCCCTCCTTGTTTGTGTTACATGTGAGCTGTTAAAGATTTGGTCTGGATCAATATCCTCCAAATTCTAAAGTATTTTTGTTTCGATGCATATATGGTGTGTAATGTTGTAGAGCCTTGTGGCTCTCAGCCGCTCCTGGCGTGAGAGTTGACTTGTGATTTGTTGTTGTTGTTGTTGTTGTTGTTGTTGTTGTTGCCCTGTGTTGAACCTTCTCCAAAGTAGCTATGTCTCTCTGAAGATGAGGTCTCCATACTTGGATACAATAATCCAAAGTGTATTGTATTGTATTATAATCCAAATGCACCTGGGATTTATTCACTTGAATAATTATCTTCTTTTCCTTGAAGTCAAATGTTCGCGAGCCTATTCCAAGGGTTTGGTTAGCTGCTTTAACTGCAGCTCTCACTTCTTGTGCAACTTTCAGGATATGGTGGATTTCTGATGCCAAGGTCCAGATTTCTTCATCAATCTGCTGCCAGGTAATGTCTATAATAAGGTAGCTGTGACGTGCATTTTTATGCCCCATATGCAAGGTCTTGCATTTTTCGATATTAACAAGGATTAGCCAAACTTCCAATCAGTTGTGGAGTTCATGTAAATCTCTCTTTGTAAGGCTTCAATAGTATTTTCACTTCCCACTTCACCGTAAATCTTAGTGTCACTTGCAAATTTTATGATGTGGTTAGTAATATTCTCGTCTATGTCATTGGTGTATATGACAAAAAGGTCTGGCCTCAAAATGGTTCCTTGCGGTACCTCGCTCATCACATTCCTCCTGTCATTCATTTCCGTTCATGAAGACTCTTTATTTCTTTGTTTTATGTATTGTTTAACCCATTTTAATGATTTTCCATTTATTCCAAGTGCATGTTATTTTACTGTCTGTCTTTTATGATGTGATTGTGAGAGAGGGATGATAGTGCTTCAGTGGGAGTTGTGAGAGAGGGTTGATAGTGCTTAAGTGGGAGTTGTGAGAGAGGATTGATAGTGCTTAAGTGGGAGTTGTGAGAGAGGATTGATAGTGCTTAAGTGGGAGTTGTGAGAGAGGGATGATAGTGCTTCAGTGGGAGTTGTGAGAGAGGGTTGATAGTGCTTCAGTGGGAGTTGTGAGAGAGGGTTGATAGTGCTTAAGTGGGAGTTGTGAGAGAGGATTGATAGTGCTTAAGTGGGAGTTGTGAGAGAGAATTGATAGTGCTTAAGTGGGAGTTGTGAGAGAGGATTGATAGTGCTTCAGTGGGAGTTGTGAGAGAGGATTGATAGTGCTTAAGTGGGAGTTGTGAGAGAGGGTTGATAGTGCTTCAGTGGGAGTTGTGAGAGAGGATTGATAGTGCTTAAGTGGGAGTTGTGAGAGAGGATTGATAGTGCTTAAGTGGGAGTTGTGAGAGAGGATTGATAGTGCTTAAGTGGGAGTTGTGAGAGAGGGTTGATAGTGCTTCAGTGGGAGTTTTGAGAGAGGGTTGATAGTGCTTAAGTGGGAGTTGTGAGAGAGGGTTGATAGTGCTTCAGTGGGACTTGTGAGAGAGGATTGATAGTGCTTAAGTGGGAGTTGTGAGAGAGGATTGATAGTGCTTAACACTTTGGCGCTTTCCAGCGGCTTCCAGCTGCTTTCCAGCTTTTCCAGCGCTTTCCAGTGGGAGTTGTGAGAGAGGGTTGATAGTGCTTCAGTGGGAATTGTGAGAGTGGGTTGATAGTGCATCAATTGGAGCTGTGAGAGAGGGTTGATAGGGCTTCAGTGGGGGGGGGGAGTATGAAGGAGTGTGAGTGCTGCAAAGAAAGAGAGGATTTGGACGGATATAGACAGTTGTGTAAGGGAGGAGGTTGATGCCGTTAGTGGGAACTGGGAAACCTGGACTGGAAGTAGGTGGAGAGGCTAGGTAGGTTGAGGGAAGGACTCGGGGCTGGGTGTTGAGTGTGAGTTGCTGAGCAAGAGTGCACTTGAATGATGGAAGGGATAGGTATTATAAGTGAGAGATGCGAGGGAGAGGGAGCCAGAGAGGGTGAGGTGGGAACTGTGAGTGTGGGTGGGGGATGCTGAGGCTTGTGGGTGATGGGTCTGAGGTGTGGGAATGGCACAGTACGGTGCGTTTGACGAAGGTTAGTGCTCGCGGGTGTGAAAGGAAGGAGAGAAAGATACGTTTGTAGAGAATTGTATATGTACTGAAAGAATGTCCCACTACTTGCTGCCCTTGAATAAGCTAGCTATAGTCAATGTATTGATTATTACTTGCCAGTTAAATTAAGTAACTTTATATCCCCTTGCTGGTTCTCACGAATTCTCTTATTTTCAATATTTTCAATATGTGCTCTCCACAAATTTCTTGAATTTCTTTTCATATAAAGACGCTTTGATAAATGCCTTTGGTTTCTCAGTGTATCTTCCGCATTGTTCTGTGTTTTTTATTTCCTCTTTATGATTTGCTGATATTTGATGAAGGTCACCACAGTTTGGCGGATCCTTTGCATCTCTCTCACTATATATATATTACTGACTATATGTTTTACTGTGTCTGTGTCATTGTTGTGTCTCTAAATGTTGGTGGTCTAGGATACTACTGTTGTATTATCTGGCACTCCTCCCTCCCTCCTGCTCTGGCACTCCTCCCTCCCTCCTGCTCTGGCACTCCCCCCTCCCTCCTGCTCTGGCACTCTTCCCTCCTTCCTGCTCTGGCTCTCTTCCCTCCCTCCTGCTCTGGTACTCTTCCTTCCTTCCTGCTCTGGCACTCTTCCCTCCCTCCTGCTCTGTCACACCTCCCTCCCTCCTGCTCTGTCACTCTTCCATCCTTTGTAACAAACTAAGTTTGTTGCGGGGAATTATTCAGTATAGATTCTCATAGACACGGGGACCGCGTAGTTTTGAAAGTTTGGAGTCAGACGGTAGTCGACCTGACTCGGCAGAGAAAAGGTCATCCCTCCAGGGATTAGCGGTTAAGACTACAAGATGGCCGCCGCCTTTGTCTTAAAGCAACGTAAAATGAATTATTTAACAGAATTCAGTAATTTAGAGAAATTCAGTTTTTCATTCAAATTGTATTCAATAATATACCTGTTAAAATATCAAGAGTATTCTCAATTGTAGAAATAATTAGTAAGTCACCTTCAGTGACGTCAATAAGAGAGAAATAGTCTCGAATGCGGATGAATCTTGACGACCCTGGGTCAAGTCACCAAAGACCTCCATATCTAGTAATTCACAAAGTTCAAATAGTCATATTGTAATTGGAAATAGCCTTTCCCTAAGATGCCTGTATGATTACCATCAGTTTATAAGAGTTCAACCATCTGGGTTGTACAGTACAACAGAGATTAGTGGTTCAATTTAAACCATGCTTAGTAAACTAGTAACCTGGCAGATTGATTCTCCCTAGCTCTCGCTAGTGGTGAGGGAGGTAGGTAGAGACAGTGTGGACTAGGCCAGCGACTTGGGAGGGCAACCATCTTCACCTCTCCAAAAGATCAGTACTCCATCAGCTGGTCGCATAAGACAAGGTACAGTTGCTCAGAGTTGTTATAGGTAAATAGTTCATTTCATGCCTCAATAGGAAGTGTTCAGTTAGGGAGTGATTATATTTAGTTTTTGTTTAAATTTTGCATAAATAAATAATTAGATTGTTCTCTGTATTTTATTGTTTCCATGAATAATTTTGCATGTCCTTGTCAGTGGTCTCCATGAGTCAGAGTGTATTTGGGTCTCAAGCCTAGCAAAGTAAGAGCTAATATATATCCACTTGTTTTCTGTAATTCCCACACTGAACGTAGATTCAACCCTCCTTTTCCAAGTAATTTGGGGATCAAGCCCCAAGGCTTTAATGATTGATTAATCGGTCCAGACCCTGATTAATTGACGATTTTGGTTAATGGTCTGGTGGTGGCAGCAGAAGGAGATCCTTGAGTTTGTTAGAAGTCTCATACAACGTCACGGGGGCTGTAGAATCTTAGCCGATCGAGCGGCTAAGACCACGTGGCGCGGGACTCAGTTAACTCTGAGAGTTAACTCTGGGGTCCCTTGGAATTAAGTTGAAGTAAATATAATACGGGCGGGTAAAGGACGGAGGTAGAGTCAATACCCCCCCCACCCGTGTTACACCCTTCTGCTCTGTCACTCTTCCCTCCCTTCTGCTCTGTCACTCTTCCCTCCCTTCTGCTCTGGCACTCTTCCCTCCTTCCTGCTCTGGCACTCTTCCCTCCCTCCTGCTCTGGTACTCTTCCCTCCCTCCTGCTCTGGTACTCTTCCCTCCCTCCTGCTCTGTCACTCTTCCCTCCCTCCTGCTCTGGCACTCTTCCCTCCCTCCTGCTCTGGCACTCTTCCCTCCTTCCTGCTCTGGCTCTCTTCCCTCCCTCCTGCTCTGGCACTCTTCCCTCCTTCCTGCTCTGGCTCTCTTCCCTCCCTCCTGCTCTGGCACTCTTCCCTCCCTCCTGCTCTGGCACTCTTCCCTCCTTCCTGCTCTGGCACTCTTCCCTCCTTCCTGCTCTGGCACTCTTCCCTCCCTCCAGCTCTGGCACTCTTCCCTCCCTCCTGCTCTGGTATTCCAAGGTGATGGTTGGAGTGTGGCACTCAACCTTGTCAGTTGTTTTCGTCCAACTGATTGTCTAGATCTGTCTCACTCTATTTAGTCATCTATTTACCTTAGGTACTGGGGAAAGTTAGGCAACTGCTACGGGCTGCGTCATTGGGATATACTTACCTAACTGTACCTACCTAACTGTGCTTGCAGGGGGTTGAGCTCTGGCTCTTTGGCCCCGCCTCTCAACTGTCAATCAACTAATGTACAGGTTCATGAGCCTAATGAGCTCTATCATATCTATACATTAAGCTGTGCATAGAGTCAGCCTCAACCACGTCATTTCCTTATGCATTCCATTTGTCTAATACTCTAACACTGAAAAAATCTTTCTAACGTTTCTATGGTTCATTTCGGCACTCAATTTCCACCTGTGTCCCCCAAGTGCGTGTGCCCCTTGTGGTAAATAGTCTGTCTTTATCTTCCCTATCAATTCCTCTGAGAATCTTGTATGTGGTGATCATGTTCCTCCTAACTCCTCTATCTCCCAGTGACGTTAGGTTTATTTCCTGTAGTCTCTCCTCGTAGCTCATACCCCCTGAGTTCGGGTACTAGTCTGGAGGGAAACCTTTGAACCTTTTCCAGTTTGGTCTTATCCTTGACTAGATATGGACTCCATGCTGGGGCTGCATACTCCAGGATTGGTCTGACATATGTGGTTTATAATGTTCTGAAAGATTCCTTACACAAGTTTGTAAAGGCCGTTCTTATGTTAGCCAACCAGGCATATGCCACTGATGTTATCCTCTTGATATGACCTTCAGGGGACAGGTCTGGCGTGATATCAACCCCCAGGTCTTTCTCTCTCTCTCTCTGACTCTTAAAGTATTTCAACTCCCAAATGATACCTTGTATCTGGTCCCATGTTCCCAACACCTATCTTCATTACATTGCATTTGCTTGGGTTAAACTCTAACAACCATTTGTTCGACCATTCCTGCAGCTTTTCCAGGTCTTCTTGAAGCCTCAAGCTGTCCTCCTCTGTCTTAATCCTTCTCATAATGTTGGCGTCGTCAGCAAACACTGAGAGGAATGAGTCTATACCCTCTGGGAGATCATTTTCGTATATCAGAAACAGGATAGGTCCAAGTACAGAGCCCTGTGGGACTCCACTGGTTACTTCACGCCAGTCTGAGGTCTCACCCCTCACTGTAATTCTCTGCTTCCTATTGTTTAGATACTCCCTTATCCACTGGAGCGCCCAACCAGTTACTGCTGCCTGTTTCTTCTGCTTATGCATCAACCTTTTATTTGGTACTGTGTCAAAGGCTTTCTGACAGTTAAAAAAAATGCAGTCTGCGCATCCTTCTATTTCTTGCATAATCTTTGTCACCTGATCATAGAATTCTATGAAACCTGTAGGGCAAGATTTACCCTCCCTGAACCATCATCAGGGTTAATGGGTTGACAACCCACCGACCCTGTTGATGGGTTGTCACGAAGTCCCTTCTCTCAAGATGTGTTACTAGGTTTTTTCTCACGGTCTTCTCCTTCATCTTGCATGGTACAAATGTTAAGGACACTGGCCTGTAGTTCAGTGCCTCTTGTCTGTCACCCATTTTTGTATATTGGGACTATATTAGCCGTCTTCCATATTACTGGTAGGTCTCCCATTTCCAGTGGCCTACTATACACTATGGAGAGTGGCAAGAAAATGCTCCTGCACACTCTTTCAAGACACATGGTGAGATTCCGTCTGGGCCAACAGCCTTTCTCACGTCCAGCTCCAACAGCCAAGAACTTTATTAGCTATATCATTTTCATACTTTTTCTCAGCTTCTCTTCTCACACTAACATACTCGTTCCTGGTTCTCTGGTATCTCTCTCTGCTATCTGGTGTTCTGTTATTCGGAAGTTCCTCCACGCCCGTTTGTTCAGTTCCTTTCCTTTCATACATGTCCTATTAAACCACGGATTCTTCTTTTGCTTCTCGGAGTTTTCCTGTCGGGCCGGGATAAACCTGTTTACTGCCTCCTGACACTTTTGGGTGACATAGTTCATCATGTCTTGTACAGACTTAGTTTTAAGTTTTGTGTCCCATGGTATATCCCCTAGGAATTTTCTCATCTTATAGTTTCCCTTTCAGTATGCCAGCCCTTTGTTTCCCAGTTCTTTTTGGGGGGAGATAATTAGTATCTCTACCAGAAACTCAAAGATCAATACCCTGTGATCACTCATTCCCAAGGGGGGCTTCCAACTTAACTTCCCTTATAACGGACTCATTTAGGGTAAATATCAGATGAAGCATAGGTGGTTAATCATCTCCTCTAATTCTTGTCGGTCCCTTGATGTGTTGGCCTTGTTGCTACGTCCAGCAGCTTAGCTCTCCATGTGTCCGGTCCTCCATATGGGTCTCTGTTCCCCCAATCTATCTTCCCGTGGTTGAAGTCCTTCATGATTAGTAGTCTGCATCCGTTCCTGCTAGCCACAGAAGCTGCTCTCTCTATTATATTGATGGTGGCCAAGTTGTTTCTATCATATTCCTGTCTGGGTCTTCTGTCGTTTGGTTTTGTTGTCCTCCAGTTGCTATGGTGCCTGTTATATAGACACTGAAGTCTTCAAGAGCCCTGTGTGTGTGTGTGTGTGTGTGTACTCAGCTAATTGTGCTTGCGGGGGTTGAGCTCTGGCTCTTTGGTCCCACCTCTCAATCGTCAATCAACAGGTGTACAGGTTCCTGAGCCTATTGGGCTCTATCATATCTACGCTTGAAACTGTGTATGGAGTCAGCCTCCACCACATTTCTTCCTAATGCATTCCATTTGTCAACCACCCTAACACTAAAAAAGTTCTTTCTAATATCTATGTGGCTCATTTGAGCACTCAGTTTCCAACTGTGTCGCCTAGTGCGTGTGCCCCTTGTGTTAAATAGCCTGTCTTTATCTGCCCTATCAATTCCCATGAGAATCTTGTAAGTGGTGATCATGTCCCCCCTAACTCTTCTGTCTTCCAGCGAAGTGAGGTTTAATTCCCGTAGTCTCTCCTCGTAGCTCATACCTCTCAGCTCGGGTACTAGTCTGATGGCAAGCCTTTGAACCTTTTTCCAGTTTAGTCTTATTCTTGACAAGATATGGACTCCATGCTAGGGCTGCACACTCCAGGATTGGCCAGGATTGATTGATTACTTACACAAGTTTCTGAATGCCGTTCTTATGTTGGCCAGCCTGGCATATGCCGCTGATGTTATCCTCTTGATATGGGCTGCAGGAGACAGCTCTGGCGTGATATCAACCCCCAAGTCTTTTTCTTTCTCTGACTCTTGAAGAATTTCATCTCCCAGATGATACCTTGTATCAGGCCTCCTGCTCCCTACACCTATCTTCATTACATTACATTTGCTTGGGTTAACCTCCAACAACCATTTGTTCGACCATTTCTTCAGCTTGTCTTGGTCTTCTTGAAGCCTCAAGCAGTCCTCCCCTATCTTAATTCTTCTCATAATTTTGGCATCGCCCGTAAACATTGAGAGAAATGAATCTATACCCTCCGGGAGATCATTTACATATATCAGAAACAAGATTGGTCCGAGTACTGAGCCCTGTGGGACTCCACTTGTGACTTCACGCCAATCTGAGGTCTCACCCCTCACCGTAACTCTCTGCTTCCTATTGGTTGTGTGTGTGTGTGTGTGTGTGTGTGTGTGTGTGTGTGTGTGTGTATTCACTTATTTGTACTCACCTATTTGTGCTTGCAAGGGTTTAGCTCTGGCTCTTTGGTCCCGCCTTTCAACTGTGAATCAACTGGTGTACAGGTTCCTGAGCCTATTGGGCTCTATCATATCTACACTTGAAACTGTGTATGGAGTCAGCCTCCACCACGTCACTGCCTAATGCATTCCATTTATCAACCACTCTGACACTACGTGCATCTTGTGTTAAATAGCCCGTCTTTATCTACCCTGTCAATTTCTCGGAGAATCTTGTACGTGATGATCATATCCCCCCAAACTCTTCTGTCCTCTAGCGAAGTGAGGTTTAATTCCCGTAGTCTCCCCTCGTACCTCATACCTCTCAGCCCGGGTGCTAGTCTGATGGCAAACCTTTGAGCTTTTTCCAGTTTGGTCTTATACTTGACTAGATGTGGAGTCCATGCTGGGGCTGCATACTCCAGGATTGGTCTGACATAGGTGGTATACAAAGTTCTGAATGATTCTTTACACAAGTGTCTAAATGCCGCTCTTATTTTTGCCAACCTGGCATATGCTGCTGATGTTATTTTTTAGATATGGGCTTCAGGGGACAGGTCTGGCGTGATATCAACCCCCAGGTCTTTCTCTCTCTCTGACTCGTGTAGAAATTCATCTCCCAGATGATACCTTGTATCTGGCCTCCTGCTCCCTACACCTATCTTCATTACATTACATTTGCTTCGGTTAAACTCTAACAACCATTTGTTCGACCATTCCTTTAGTTTGTCTAAGTCTTCTTGAAGCCTCAAGCAGTCCTCCTCTGTCTTAATCCTTCTCATAATTTTGGCATCGTCAGCAAACATTGAGAGGAATGAGTCTATTCCTTCCGGGAGATCGTTCACGTATATCAGAAACAGGATAGGTCCGAGTACTGAGCCCTGTGGGACTCCACTGAGCCCTGTGGGACTCCTGTTAATTGACGGTTGAGAGGCGAGACCAAAGAGCCAAAGATCAACCCCCGCAAGTATAATTAGGTGAGTACAACCACACACACACACACACACACACACACACACACACACACACACACACACACACACACACACACACACACACACACACACACACACACACACACACACACATATATCTCCATGATGCAGCCTGTAGCAGTTGCCTAACTTCCCCAGTACCTATTTACTTCTGGGATAATAGACCCCTCAGGTCGTGGGCGAAGCATTACTCAAGAAATAGTTGAAGGTCACCGGTTGAGAAGCGTGTGTAACAGGGGTTTGGTGGCTAGGTTAGTAAAGGGGAGGGAACTATCAGGAGTGACCGCTAAGCCATTTCGAGTACTTAGCACTTGGACCATACCACACACAGTCCCGCTTCTGTGCCAGGTGTGCCACTACGGGCTCACCATATCCCGTGCTTCTTGGAACTTTTTGTTCCGAGTAACTAAATCTAAAACAACCAGTCCTTGAAAGGGGTCAGGATAAGAATTTGGGATGGGACGGGGGAATGGAATGGTGCCCAACCACCTGGACGTTCGGAGACTGAACGCCGACCTGCATGAAGCGAGACCGTTGCTCTACCGTCCAGCCTAAGTGGTGCAGCTATGGATAGGTTAATGAGCATTTGATCTTTGTGGATGAGGACGGGCTGACATACGATTCTGCACGATTCAAAACTGATGACGTTCGAACATTTCTTGAACAATGCTTCTTTGACGACCTCTGTTCGAATCTCAACGCTGTAAAGGCTTCACCCACGTTCTTCAAATATAAATAATCGCCAGCAGAACCTAATCACCTAACCTAACCTTACTTATACCTAACTATACACAAAACTTTAACATATAGTGATATTAAAGAATAAATAAGAACGAACTTATATATAATAAAATGCGTTAATATCTATGTAAGCATATTGGGGAAAAGCCGCTGCTTTAACAAACCTGGCTTGAGAACGGGTTGCCTGAGGAAGGTTTCAAAGCAGGAAATATCACGTAAAGACCCAGTTGAAACCTTCATGTATTGTGATACTCACTAGATGGATGGGAAACTCATCAGATTGATGATTGAGCTGCTAAGACAGGCCCAAGGCGGCGCAGACACACACGCAGCACTGCTGTCTGCTCTGTCAGCCAGTCCTCCAAAAATGGGGAGGTAAATGTAAGAGCCCCATAAGTGCAATTATGTACTATGTATGACAGTCCGGAATTTTACTTATTTACACAGTATTAAATCGTACTGACAAATATATTGTGAATATTTGAGTTTACCTGAAAAGCTGAAGATAAAAATACGACCTAACCTAACCGTCCTAGTTTTTGAAGAAAAGCATTTTATTGCTTCTTAATTACAATTGCTACTTAACCTATAGCTATATTGATATTACAGTTTTATAAAACAAAACTAAAATATTTCAGTAAATTGTAAAGTAACTCAGGATATTTTCAAATTTTGTATAAAATCTCTATTCTTTGTTAAAACTGAAAAAGAAATTCCTGATATTTATAACTTGTGGATAACAATCTAGACTATAAAACTTCCTCCTAAAAGTCCGTGTGTCTTAACAGAAAACGAGGAGGATAAATGGGGAGGTAAATGTAACAGCCCCATAAGTGCAATTATGTACTATGTGTGACAGTCAGGAAATGTACTTATTACACTTAGTATTAAAACGTACTGTCAATTCGGAGGATGGGTTGCCTCTGTATATGCAGATTCAGTCCCCTGCCAGCACAGTTTTATTGATGTGTCAGTGTTTACAGGAGAAGAAAGAGTAATTACAACTAGGAAAACATAGCAATAGAACGTGAGACAGAAACAGAAGGGGAATAAAAGAAAGGAAGTGGGACAAGTTGAGAGAGAAAGTTAGAGGACTGGGAAAGCCACTACTTTGCCTTCTAATCTTCCAGCTCAGATTTCGTACATGAAAAATTTTTAGCGTATTTTAATATATTGTATTATGCAATGGTTATATCAATTAGATCCAATTTTGCATTTAATTTATATCAAGTTAAAATAAATTATAAAAACAACTTAAATTACATTTTGAATTTATTATTTTATATTAATTCCACTAATCTATTACAAATACACCGCCAAATATCAGCGAACAAATTATGCTGAACACAATAAATTAAGTTCTGCTCAATTTCTTTAAAAAATTATAATTTATTCCAACACGTGACGCTAATCCCTAGAAATAAAAAATGTATTTTGCATTAGATTACATGAAATAAAAAGAATGGAACACCATTCTCTTTCTCCTGACTTGCTGCAATCAAATCTCTGAGAATTCACAAATAAAATATACATGATAGTATCGTTCATGAGAATTAATTAGTTCATCCGACATATGTTAGAATGACAAGGAAAGAAGCCTCGTTAGAATGCTGGCCTTCATCACACGGGGTCCTAATGTGTCAGCACTGAGCAATGTGTCCACACTGAGTAATGTGTCCACACTGAGGAATGTGTCCACACTGAGCAATGTGTCCACACTCAGGAATGTGTCCACACTGAGGAATGTGTTCACACTGAGGAATGTGTCCACACTGAGTAATGTGTCCACACTGAGCAATGTATCCGCACTGAGGAACACATTGTAACACCAAGAGGTTGGTGGGACTCGTCAGCAGGAGGGAGCACCCCGTGGCAACAATGGTCAAAATACAAAACTTCGAAAATTTTCAAATGAATTAATTAATATTGGTTGAAACGGGAACTTTAGGAAAATATTGTGTTTTAGGGATAATCTGGCGCCGGGTG